>NC_135843.1:17568633-17678633 GCF_029677425.1 Wolffia australiana | reverse complement strand
TCATTGTTAACCACCATATGATGCTCCCAAAGTTCCAACTAAGGTACTGAAATCAGTCTACAAATTTTAAATAAACTACGTTCATTGGAAAAACTATTTTATGATCATTCTATAATGAATTTGAATTTATTATTTTTTTTAATTAATAAAATTAATTTAAAAACCCAAAAAATATCAATTAAATCTAAAAACACTTGATCAATACTTTCTCTATGTGGATTCAACCCTTACTTACCCTATGCGTATACCGAAAATTAGAATTTTTTTTGCATGAGCCAGAAGCTTTAAACGACGTATTTTATCCACATTTATGGTTCCTTCAACAGAAAAAACCTTAAATTACTTTAGGTCATAGGTGTCATATCAAAACATCTATTCCATGATATTACATGATGAAAATTGGGTATTTTTTCCTTTTAATTTGTCACATGGAGTAGAAGTCCTAGATTTTTTAGCCAACACATTAGAATATAACTTACCTCATTATGTGTTTCACCATGTCAATGAAGTAGCAATTTTTCCTTGTCTATCACCATTTATCTAAGATTTATATATGTAGATGAAATATGAGGTAGGACTAAATTATCCTTCATGAATTGTGTGAATTCCATGCTCAATTTTCTTCTCCTTAATCTGATAATAGAGCTTCAAAAATATTTCAAATTATATTCTCTACTCCATTCTAAGTAAGTTTAAATTTCCTGAAGAATTCAGATTATAACTTCATTGAATACACATATCTGAATGCATAAACTATTTAGTTGAATTGATAAATTATTATTATCCATTCCTTGATGGGACTGGCAGTGGACTGAAAACAACCAAATGTATTGGCTCAAATATTGAAATATATTAAAGGGTAGTAATAAGCCCCCTATGTTTACCCACCTCGAACATAGTTTTAGTCTGATACTGGATAATGTAGTTCAGGAGTTCTCCATAATATGTTAGACTGTATCATCTCCAATATGAGATACATCATCACATATCTATTGTATTCACCTCCCAAGTTTTCTCACTATTTTTTGTGAGAAAATAGATGTTGATTCAATGATACTAAAATAAAATGCATAGTTCACCTTAAGCACTTCATACATAGTATCTCATTTGATACCTAGTATTACAGTATGTATGATGGATCTCATCTTATTTTCATCAAATTGTGATGCCAAAACTCATATTTCCTCTCCATCTAGTCGCACCAAGAGGAGCACTCAAGAAGAGGACATGAAAAAAAAGGTGACACTCAAAATGAGTTGCATGGTTATCAATTGAAGACAAATTCACTAATATCTTTTTGTAAAAGCCCATCCCTTGGTACATTCCATAAATGCCCCAAACTTAGAGTATACCCACCAACATGTCTCAACCTAGTTAGTAACTCTAACATCTTGAGAATCTTTATTAATGAACTATATTAGTAGATAAATACATTAATCACTTATCAATTTAACCCACTTGATAGGTCCAGTTGCCGACCCATGGGGCGCCCATCATGCTACAGAAGATATGAAGGACTATGTTAATTCTCTCATGAAACCTCTATCACCATAAATATACGTATAACCCTTCATCCACATGAGAATCCCTTATGACATAGACTGATTAATTATCAAACCATAATTGGCCATTCTGGTTGGCACTAATAAGCTTGAGAATGTAAAGGAAAACTGAGTTACAACTCACATTGGCAAGTTGCAACCAGTCATGATGGCATCAAACCTAGAGCCTATCCGGGCCACATGACGGCTTCAGGCCCAGAGCTTATCTGGGTCACATGACGGCTTCAGACCCAGAGCTTATCTGGGTCAAACAACACATAAGACAAAATAATAATAGCACACATTTTAAGAAACATACACCAATACAAAAGTGACACATGGCTGTGCAAAACAAGGAAACCAAGAAGATGTTTGGGAAAACCCCAATAGGCTTCCCTCGATCTATAAAAAAGATATTGATCTATTGTGCATACTATGTATCTCTTCTTTCTTGGAAATAAAAATTTGTTTGTTGCTTCTTGCCCTCATCTTCTTCCTCTTCTTCCATCTTTCTACTCATCTTCGCATGATATGGGAGCCATAGAATACATGGAAACTTCCAACTCAACAAGTTGTGAAGTCCACCATGGTGGCTGCAACCCCTACTATGGTCGTTCTGGTGATTCCATCAACGAACATTATGCCTGTCAAGCTTACTGGCAAATTTTTTATGTTATGGAAAAAATACGATAACCCCTATCTTGAATGGCTATGATTCGATGAGTTATATCAATAATGATCCACAGCCATTACCCATCATTGATGAGGATGGGAGCATTCTTGCAAACCCCTTGTATCAGTTGTGGTGGTGCAATGATAACCAGATTCTTGGTTTCATAAACTCTAGACTTACTGAAGCTCTAGACTTACTGAATCTCTAGACTTCACAACTTGATAAAGAAACTCTAGGCAGGATAAAGAAACTCATCCAAGGATCTATGGCATGCTTTGGAGAATCTACTTGCTTCTCGTGGATGGTCCAGTATTATGGATCTTCATAGATAACTACTGAGTGCTACAAAAGGGGATATATCTGCTGATGATTATATAAAAATGTTCAAAGGGTTGTTCGAGCAACTGGCCACCGTGGGAGCCCTAATTGATGAAAGTTATCTCATTCTTGCCTTTCTTCGAGGACTAGGTACACAATATGATGCTTTTAATGTCATGGATGCTAATTTGGATATATTGGCTTTTGATAAGCTGGAAGCCATATTTAAATCTCATGATGCATGCCTTACTCATTATATCCAAAATCAGACAACATTACCATTCTCTCCTACGGCAAATATGGCTCAAGCACCTTCCTCCAACCAAAACTGTGGTACATCGAATCATCGTGGGAATCAATATAGAGGAGGCAGGGTGTACAGGGGAAGAGGCAGGTCCAATCGATTTGCTCCAAGATGTCAAATATGTGGACAGTTTGGCCATAAAGCAAGGGAATGTCATGATCGATTCAGCAACAACTTGCCTCCTTGGGGACAGAACCGACAAGCTTCAACTGGATCAATCAACACACAGATACCAATGCACAACCTCAAGCATACATGATAAGAAACTCTGGATCTGTGTCTAAACCCTCAGTTTCAGGTTCATGGTATCTTGATAGTGGAGCTACACTCCATGTCACAACGGATCCAAGTATCTTTCAATCATCCAATTCAGTATCACGGAACCGATCAGATACATATAGGTAATGGTGAAGGTTTAATAATTTTATCTTTTGTACATTCTCAATTAAAATCATTGAATCAATCTCTTAAACTTTAAAAAAATTTAAATGTTCCTGAAAGTACTCAAAATCTACTATATATTCAAAGATTATGTTGAGTTCCATTCTGATTTTTGCCTTGTGATGGACAAGAACACACATCAGGTCCTCTTCCAAGGATCAACTAAGGATGGCTTGTATCTCATGGAGTCCCAAAAAATAAAGCCAGCAGCATTTCTTGGCAAAAGAACATCCCCTAAAATCTGGTACAATCGCTCAGGACATCCTTAGTTTAAAGTTCTCAAGCGTGTAATTGAACATTTTGGTCCACTTTCTTCACATCTACCAAGACACACATTATGTGATGTGTGTTGTCTTTCCAAATCTCACAAATTACCATTTTCAAGATCCTCTATAAAGTCCAAAAAGTCCTTTGGAACTAGTACACTCGGACCTTTGGGGCCCTACACCAATTTTATCCTGTTTTGGTTTTCAATATTATGTTACTTTTATTGACGACTTCAGCAAATATACCTGCTTTATCTACTCAAACGCAAAAGTGATATTTTAAAAGGGTTCATAGATTTTCAAAAACAAGTAGAGAGACAATTTGGCATTAGAATTATTTCTTTTCAATCTTATTGGGATGGGGAGTTTAAATCTTTAAATTCATATTTGAAAGACCAAGGGATCAGTCATCGTGTCTCTTGTCCTCATACCCCCGAACAGAATGGGACGACTGAAAGAAAACATCGTCACATTATTGAAACTAGTCTAACTTTACTCAAGCAAGCCTCTATGCAGTCTGTTGTTGTGTTCCCTTGGTCAAACATCGTCACATTGTTGTGTTCCTTATCAACCGATTGCCCACCTCTGTTTTTACATAATGGATCACCATTTGAAATTATGTTTAAAAAAATACCTGACTATACTTTTTTGAATGCATTTTGTTGTTTATGTTATCCATCATAGTCATTAGTGTGGAGATACTAAGGATAGATAGTGAGTGCTCTTTAGTGGAAAGAGTTCATTGAATTGATCCGTAGGAATCCCTGAATGGTATTATGCCGAACTGTCAATCAGATCGATTTACATCATGATTGTGTAAGTGGTACTTAGACTTGAGACACCAAAGACGTCTTGTGGATGGACGGTTGTACTTTGACTATGGCCAACGAATCTTTAATCATGGGATTCTAAACCGTCTTAGTTTGGGTACATCAAGAAGTTCATGAAAATTATTGAGTGGTCAAGATGGGATCGTCCACCCTCGGTATAAGACGTGACAGCTCAAGGAAGACAATGCGATGAAGTCCTAGGCCAAGGTAGTGAAATATCAGAGAAGAGTTCTCTGATGATTTCTGAATGCATCTGTACTAACTCGGATGACCAATTAGGGTTTGATAGTTGACCATACCCTTAGTCATCCAACAAGCGTCAAGTGGATTAGGGACTATACATACACGGTAACCGATGACGAACAGGTCTCATGAAGTGAGTAGATACACACTCCTTTGTATCTTTTAGAATATGAGGTGTAGCTTGGCACCCCACGTGTTAGAAACTCGACCTATCAATTAGGTTAAATTGATTTGACATTAATTAATCTATATGATGATATAGTTAATTAATTTGGAAGGCCAATAAATGTTATTGGGCCATTGGAGTCGTTAACTAGACTGATAAATGGGACTAGAGGGTCACACACAAATAGTATTTTGGACGTCGGAAGATATACTTTAGTTTTTGGGGTTTTTATGAAAAATACTCACTTAGTATAAATAGGGGAAGGCTTTGAACAAAATTCACCCAGGCTAGAATTGTTCAGGGGCCTTCCCTTTCTTCTCCCCTCTCCCAACACCCCTCTCCATGCCCAATGCGATCGGAACGGCATAACGACGATGGTGGAGGTAGAACGGGACTCGTCAATGAGAAGGAGGAGATTCAATGTGCCCAGGATCGCGTGGATACGTCTAGAGGTTGTACACTTGAGCAGCTAAACTCGTCTCACTCCAGGTTCCAAGAAATCACGAATGCGATCCATGCAAAGGTACTTCATTTCATGACTTTAACTATGTTGTTATGATTTTGTTACGTGTCTTCCGCTTTGTGGAATCATCATTTTGATCCATGTCAAGGCCTCTCAAACCCAACATCCCCATCATACATTGTTACAACCTTAGTGCTAAGTACCCTGATGCCAACCATGTCTTCCATGTGTAGAGAAACACGTGGAAATTGACTTCCATTTTGTCAGAGAACAGGTCACAACAAAGGAACTGGACATTCAGTTTGTGCCAAGTAGTGAGAAACTTGCTGACATGTTGACCAAATCACTACCTACATCTTCCTTCCTTTTAATTCAAAACAAGCTCAGCCTTGTACCATGGCTGAGCTTGACGGGGGGTGTAAAGGAAAACTGAGTTATGACTGGCCTTGGCAAGTCGTAACCAGTCATGATAGCTTCAGACCCAGAGCCTATATGGGACAAACAATACATACGACAAAATAATAATGGTACACATTTTAAAAACATAAACACCAATACAAAAATGACAGGTGGCAGTCCAAAAAAAGGAAACCAAGAAGACGTTTTGGAAAACCCCAACAGGCGTCTCTCGGTCAATAAAAAAACATTAATCTATTGTATAGACTATGCATCTCTTCTTTCTTGGAAATAAAACTTTGTTTCTTGCTTATTGCCCTCATCTTCTTCATCTTCCTTCTTCCATCTTTCTACTCTTCTTCACAGACAAATCATTGGAGAATACATTCACTGAAATTTATACAGTCCCATAAAAGTATTTAATTACTTCTTCCTTGAGCCAATCTCCTCCAATACCAAGGTCAAACCATCTCATATTGACCATTCAATCATCTTCGTAAACTTATTGCTTTACCAAAACTAAAATGGACTGACATTCCATGTAGAAAAACTCATAGTTCATAGAAAAGGACAATTATCCATCCACAAGATGTCTTTATTGTCTCAAATTTAACGACCATCAATCCAACCATGACATGAAAAAATCTGACAGAAGTTTTCGTATTATGGTATTATAGGATTCATACTTTTATGGTATTATAGATAAATGCATATAGAGTACCCACTCTATATGCTTAATGTCTTTGCACTGATGGTTATAGGGTTCGCCACACTCATTCTATGAGAGGGACAATATGATGTTATCATACCTAGATATCTCCATGTCCATCTTTAGTATCTCTTGAATTAGAATATTTTGAACATATGTCTGTAGACTAGAGATCACTGTATTTTTATTACATCATATTTCACTTAGTCCTGGTATGTATTATGGACTTGAATTATTCACTTAGAGCATTAAAATGAATACATGGTATCAATGATATTGTATGCGGCATAGACCATGTGATTGGCTTATAAAACACATATATTTATAACAAAATCGTTATTTCACCCGGGACCTGGTGACTTGCACCAATCAAGATGAATGAAAAAAGAAAAGATATGACTCACTAAAATATAGCTTTAACACTTAGACGATCGCAAGCCACCCTCTTTCCCACTAGCCCACTACTATAAGGGCCAAAGCTCAAATATGATTTTATAACTGGTCATCACTCGTAATAAAAATTTAGCTGAAAGTAGGAAATGAACCAAGGATAATTCTACCCTACTTCAATTTGATCTAGGCCCATGAATTATCTTCTAATCCACAATCCTACAGAATGTAAATCAAGATTCATGTCTTTAGCAGTTCTAATTGAGATGCCACAGTGGTGTAAAATTCTTCTCATTACGGAACCAATCGTGGAAGAACATATGTTATGGTTACTTCTCATTGCATGTGCATACATAAAATCATACTGACATCAAATCCATAGAGGCACCTAATATGGGACTGATGTCCAATGAGTGTACATGTTTTATAACATGTTGCCTATTAAGAAATACATGTCATATAAATACATTGAATGAAGTAGTGTGAAAACATCAAAACAAAGAAAAAGATCTATAATTCATCTAAAGATTAAATTAAATGTTAAAAATATGATTTGTTTATTTATAGAGTAAAGAATATTCATAATTCAATGTGATTCACAAGATGTTATTTGAAAATTTTACTTGTTTAGGAGGGTATAGACATCTTTCATCCTAAGTGTCTAACTGACAAAACAAAATTACTATGAGTGTATGGATATCAATATACTAATGTCAATTTAAATCATTGAGATCAATAATTAGATCAAATATTATTTTCAACCATTTAAACCTGGATAAATCACTCAAAATGTCTTAAGTGTTTTAAATTTCCTAAAACATTCTGATAACTATTGATATTGTAATGCTAAAATATGACAAAGAGAACTTTTTTATTTAGTCGCTATTTAAAAATTCAAATGTAAATACAGTGGTTTGCTAAATGTTCATCAACTATAATATTTTAACTGGTCACTTGATGTCTTGTTAACTCGGATATTTTTCTAATGATAGAAGATACGTATTTAAAGTAGAAATTTCAAGTTCCAAATCAAAAATTTGGCAAATTCATTAAAAATTTTACCTAGGCATCTTATCTGAAATGAGTAGGCTTAAATATTCACCTTGGAGTATGAGTATTTAGAAAATGCCTGAATAAAAATAAAATAAAGCTCAAGGCCATGAACACTGAGGCAAAGAAACTGAATCCCAATCTGATAAAGATGATCTTACATTTATCTTCAATGGTAAGATCATATGTGTTCCTTATTTTATATTGGTGCATCTAAATTGATGGTCCCGTGCCATGTGCTATTTCTAGGGATTAGTGAGAGTGAAGCGCTGTGGAAAGATGGCACTAATAAAAAGTAGAAGAATAGTACTATTCTGATATATTTGTCCTTTAGATAAGTCTAGATATACTTGGGCCATAAATATTCACACGCCTTAGTACTAAAGACTTGTTAAAGAACTTAATTCAACCCACCTTTAAGTTGTTGTCAGTCAACACAAATGAACAATACTAACTTATCCTTTTGGTATGAAATATTTTCATATCACATTTTGACCTTTAGGCACCTATCTGAATGCCATTTCCCTGCATTACTAATCAACAAATATGTGGTCATTTATTGGAAAGTTGTCCCATTCAGGAACTCATAACTTGTGCCAATACAATGTCGTGTGATCACAATTGATGTCTACTGATCAATGGACCAGCTCAACCAAAGATGAAAAAAGGTACCCCCTTGATCACGAGCTCTTGGTCCTACCTAGAAATGAAAATAAAAACACTGCAACATATTCCAGAGTATTATAACTTGCGTTGACAAATCATAAACAAATATATCATCTTGAACTTGCTCTTTTTTCCCATGCCAAAAGAGAGAGTGCGACTTCATGCCATTCAATTGCCCACATGGGTTTGACATCTGCTACGTGTCCTCATCTGAATCTCTATATGAAGAAGACTAGAGGAAGATAGGGGAAGGAGAAGAAAATGGGGATTTCTTCAAAGTCAGAGTCACACCGTCAGATCGTTCTCTTCTTCACAGTCTTTGCTTTGGCTTCTTGTTTGGCTGTTGAGGCGACGAGTTCATCAAATCGCCAGTTGGTGAAAGGGAGAGTGATTCCAGATGTGCTTGACTTGTTCGTTCCCACGGCGAAGCTGAAGATAAACTACGGAAGAACGCGAGTCGTCAACGGCCTTCTTATCTCTCCATCGGCCGCGGCCAAAGCTCCTTCCTTTGAGATTCTTGCTCGGAGTCGTCGATCACCCGTTGATCTCTACACCCTGGTGAGTGAATTCCAATCGCGGGATTTCGTCTTTCGAATGAACCCAATTGCCGGGATTTACTGCGATCTATTGTGGAAGAAGAAGCGACACTGACTGTCATCTTTATACATCTGTCTATCAATCTACCTCTCTTTCTGTATATATCTATCTATTTATCTTTCTATCAATAATATACATATATATATTATCTCTCTCTCTCTCTCTCTCTCTCTCTCTCTCTCTCTCTCTCTCTCTCTCTCTCTCTCTCTCTCTCTCTCTCTCTCTCTCTCTCTCTCTCTCTCTCTCTCTCTCTCTCTCTCTCTCTCTCTCTCTCTCTCTCTCTCTCTCTCTCTCTCTCTCTCTCTCTCTCTATACATATATATACATATATATATATATATATATGCTTCTCTTTTTCTCTTTCTCGCTCTATTTATCTCTCGTTCTCTTTTTCTCTACTTATCTCTCTCTCTCACTATTTATCTCTCTCTCTATTTATCTCACGTTCTCTTTTTCTCTACTAATATCTCTTTCTCTATTTATCTCTCTTTCTCTTCTTATATCTCTTTCTCTCTCTCTGTTTCTCTATTTATCTATCTTTCTCTCTCTCTTTCTCTATTTATATCTCTTTCTCTCTCTCTGTTTCTCTATTTATCTCTCTTTCTCTATTTATATCTCTTTCTCTCTTTTGTTTCTCTATTTATCTCTCTCTCTCTCTCTTTTGTTTCTCTATTTATCTCTCTCTCTCTTTTGTTTCTCTATTTATCTCTCTCTCTTTTGTTTCTCTATTTATCTCTCTCTCTCTCTCTTTTGTTTCTCTATTTATCTCTCTCTCTCTCTCTATTTATCTCTCTTTATTTCTCTCTTTCTCTTTTTCTCTATTTCTCTCTCTCTATTTATCTCTCTTTCTCTATCTTTCTATTTTTCTATATTTATCTCTCTTTCTCTCTCGATCTTTCTATTTTCTCTATTTTTCTCTCTCTATTTATCTCTCTTTCTCTCTCTCTTTTTCTATCTTTCTATTTTTCTCTCTTTCTCTCTCTATCTTTCTATTTCCCTATTATCTCTTTCCCTTTTTCTCTATTTCTCTCTTTCTCTCTCTCTTTCTATATTTCCATCTCTCTTTCTCCCTCTCTTTTAATAATTCCATATCCCTCCCTCTCTCTCTTTCTATAATTTCATATCTCTCCCTCTCCCTCTCCCTCTCTCTCTCTCCCTCTCCCTCTCTCTCTCTCTTTCTATAATTTCATATCTCTCCCTCTCCCTCTCTCTCTCTTTCTATATCTCCAGATATTTATATCTACCATTCTATCTTTATCTATCTACCTATCTACATATTTCGTATCTCTCTATAACTCTATCTATCTTCATATATCTCTATCTCTCCTTCTCTTTCTCGCTCTTCCTACATATTTATCTCTTTCTATCTGTCTCTGGGTATTTCCCTCTATCTCTCTATTTCTCTTATTCTCTCTTTCTCTCTCTTTTCCTATGTATTTATCTATTGCAATCTATTTCTAGATCTTTGTCTCTATTTATATATATATATATATATCGTGCTCTTTCTATCTTTCTCTAGCTCTATCTCTCTATCTCGCTGCACCTCTTCATTTTTCTATCTATTTTTATATTTATTCATCTATTTATCTATCTAAATATCTATCTGTATATCTTTCTACATGTCTGTTTATCTGTCTGTATGCCTATATATCTATATGTGTACTTCTTGATCTATCTATCTACTTCTCGATCTATCTATTTATCTATATTTACATATGTATGTCTGTATGTCCGTTTGTCTGGTTATCTATATAGCTATCTCTCTAGTTTTTTCTTCCCACCACCTTTGTATCTATATCATGTTCCATCACCGAGAGCCTTAAACCTGTTGCAATTATTCCAAATGAACAGATCGTAGCAGACCCGGATGCACCCAGTCCAGACAATCCTATCAGACGAGAAATTCTTCACTGGTAAGCATCTCAGTTTCTTCCTTTCTATCTTCCTCTCCTCCCCTTGCTCACTTCTGAACTGTAAGAAATCATGAATTCAAGATAGAGAGAAGGAAGATGAGGAAGGTGAAGCTTATTACTTATCACGAATTCCCCGAATATGATTTACAAGAATATCTTAATTTTATTGTTGTTTATTTCCCTGCAAGATGGTTTTCGATTATTTTAAGTTCCACTATCTCCATTGATTTACGTTATATTAGTGTTATTAAATAGATGTTTATTTCTATTATTAGATGTTAAGATCTTGCTTGGTTTGGATCTTTGGTATTATTTGTTATCTTATACAAAACTTCTTTCAGGCTTGTAGTAAACATACCGAGAAAGCGACCCCTCGAAGGTAACTAGATTCAAATGCATAAATCACATAGACTCATGCCCGTCAATGTTGAGGCTGTTGACGCTGTCATCAGGGTGTTGATGTCATCTACATCGTCATTCGAACATGCTGACCACTAAAAAAAAAGAATGAACAGTTGATGGTGGCCATCGATGTGTGCGCACATTTATGTTGACAATGTACCAAAGTCAACATCATCAGGCGTTGATTGCAAATGATACTGTCATTGATGCCATCACCACTGTCATTCAGACATGCTGATCCCTACAAAAAACAATTAACAGTTTATGGTTGAAGTTATGCCCATTGACCATGACAAAGTTGTATACAAACCATAAAAAAGTCAATGTCCTTGGAATTGGTGTGCCATCAGCACCCTTTTCATCTTCATTTGGGCAAGATAATCTCTAAAAAAATAATTTAAAATTGACAGGGGACGACAACATTTCTACCAATCGACATTGACAAGACATAGACAAACCTGTTGATGTTGACATCATGGACTAAAGTCAATAATGTAAAATTTATTGTAAACCTGATGATATTGACTAAAGTCAATATCATTAAGGCATGCTGAACCATTTTTAAAACTCTGATATTTGGCTTTGTCTCCAGGAGAGGTGCTGGTGCCATATGCAGGACCTGCACCCCCCTTAGGCATCCATAGGTATGTTTTCTCTCTTTACAAGCAGAATAAGGTTCTCAAAGGCGTGAAAGTGCCAGAGGGCAGAGCCTTGTTTCGTACAAGGGGATTCACAGCAGCCAATGAACTTGGTCTTCCTATTGCTGCTGTATACTTTAATTCGACCAAGGAGATGAGCAGCTAAGTGTCAACGCAGATTGAGTGACTGGACTTTCATGGGATGTTTTTATTTGTTAATAAATCCCTGTCACATATGGCTGCATTTTCTTCATGTTTTATTGAATAAAGATTAAGATATTACGATGGCAACTTAGACAGGTAGAGATGGTCAAGACACTGAGGTTTGTGAGGATATATCATAAAGAATATGATTCTGCTTCTAACAATCTAATGCAGTCTCCAGCTTAATTCTATTTTTCCTCACAAATGAAAATTGAAGGAAATGGATAGAGCAAAATTTTAATAAATATAAAATCAATCAATTTCCTATAATAATTAGAAAACTGTAGTTAACATAATTAATATATATGTATATCTCACAAAAAAATTGTATTAAGCAATATTCATGAAGTCTTGATATCAGAATAGATAAAGTTTTAACGCATGTAAACTTGAAAATGAGAATAAAAATGTAGGCATGCGTGTTGTTCATGGAAGCATTTCGACTCTTCTAATTAGTTTAATGATCTAATACCTAAGAATAAATCAATGTAATGCAAACATAACTAGTAAAATGATTTTTAAAATTCAACGGGTCTTCTATATTAAATTAGTAGGGGGAAATCGATTCAAAAACGTTATCAGAGAAATATATAATTAGATAAAAACCATGGTCCTCCTTGACCATCAACTTTAGAATGAAAAAAAAACCTCAATATTGATCACCAAGTGCAGGAAATTGTACTGATTCATTTTCATTTACTTCTATCCTGAGATGGTATCATTCTATTTCTCCGCTTGTTTTCTCCCAAAATTTCATTTTCTCAGGGTATAGGCAAACAGTTGTTCTTGGTAAACATGAAGTCATTGGATCTCTAAAAGGTCTTTAGGTCCCTTTAAAAATACCATCCTCAACAAAAATTACCCAATCCCTAAATAAATACCTTAGCCGCCTTAATTATAAATGCATCACTTTGTGATTAAATTCCACATGAAAGACATAATAGGTGTATTTTCTCATTTGAGAAGCATAATATTATAAAACTAAGACGACATATATGTTAACATATTATTTCAAACCATGACTTTATAGTCTCTGAAATTATGCTACCATTTAGGTATGTCAAATTTATCGTCGATATCATTCATCATGAAAACAATATTGAATCAAAGGGGGTTTTGTCAAATTTAACATAAATAAACCAAATAATGGTCACACATATCATAACTATGAATGTCATATATGTGTGGCATAGAAATTACATGATAACTGATTGCGCACACATATATTTCAAAATCAGACTTCTAAATCCCAAATAGAGGTCAATTGAAATTGATGTAGCATAGAAGCCCACATATTGAGGCCCATTAGTAACTGGTGGACCAGGAAGGTGATCCTTCTAAAAAATGACAAGGTATGGGTAAAAGTACGTAGCAATCCACAAAATCCTCTAACAAATTCATCTTTAACTTAATCCTTTGACATATTCTTTGCAGACGAAGTCTTCTGACATATTCTTCTCTGGCAGAATCCTTTAACAGATTAGTCTTCTGCCACAATCTACATAATATCTCTGCTACAACTAGTCAGAAGTGAAGATCTTATTTTTTGTCTTGTCAAGATATTCTTGAGTCGCACAATATCTTTTGAAAGTTTTTGAAGGCTTGTTAGAATGTTGATCTTCTGTTTTAGCTTACCAAAGTAATATTTAAGTCGTCTTTTCATGGGTACTATTAGTATGGATGACCCTGAATCTTTTGTGGCCTCTATAAAGCCCCCATGTATCTTTGGAGGATCATTATTAAAGTATATTATTTTGTTGAAACTCTTGTTTCTCCCTTGTAACAGTTCTCTTAGCTGAAGAGTGCTTCGTTGATTGTTGGCTCAAGAACAACCCCCTTGTGGATTCAAGGGTTTGAGAAACTAGTTATGTGGATTCAAGACTTAGCTGATTCAAGTAGAGCTAGGCTTGTGGATTCAAGTCATGTTCCTAAAATGTTTGTGTACTAAGAATGTGTCAGAAGATTACTTTGAATCGCAAATAACATGTATGAAAATAACCTAAATGCATGTCTATTAATGAATAAAAATAAAATATATACAGACACTCATTCAAATCACATACCACAAGAGTTATTAATCCCATATGAGTGGTGTGATTGTGAAATTCCTTTGTTGGATTTACTTCCACATGTATAGCTCTTACTATTGATTTATTCAACATTGCGCTATATAAAAAATTCTCCACAATTAACTCAATATTTCATAAGGAACTTGAAGTATATCTGTGTGCTTTTTCATGATATTTTCTTCATTGGCAAACATGACAGTTAAATGATTTTCATACTAAAGATTTGGCTATGTTTAAAATTCATTGTTCTTACCAGTCTTGTGATAAGATTCTTCAGCTAACTCCCATGATTTTATGCCTAATAGAAAATTATAAATTCTATCATCATAGTGATAGATGTAATAGGGGTATTTTAACACCCTGCTATGATATAGCTCCTCCTGCAAACAGATAAATATATTGTGAAATGGATAATTCTACAAGTAATGTATTGGGGTAAATCATAATTAAAACACCTAATAATATTTGTATGATAATGTTTCTTGTATATGATGATTTATCCCTTTAACATAGTAAGATATCGCATAGCTCTCTTGGCAGATTTCTAATATTACATGCTAATATTACAGAAGTATCGACCAACTAGTTGTCAGTTTTGGGCAATGAAGGGAAGCTTTAAAAATAATTTTCCAAGGAGGTATCTGTAAATAAATGAGGTAAATTTTTTTTACCTTGATGGAAACTTGATCCACCCTTGACTTTCCCCCAAGGAGAGTGTCTAGAAGTCATTCATGTATCTGACCTCTAGAAGTATCCACGCAATTTGAAAACTATTGGATGTCCTCTCTTTCTCCTCCAGATCTTGAAGATCTTGTTCTACTCCTCACCATCAATTAGTGCGTATGGAATGAGTAGAGAATGCGAGAAATAAGAAAAGTGGTACCCAAATTTGGCTGGCATGGGCACCTAAAATGGTTGTCTCTAACATATACTTACTAGGAATTTTTCACAAAAATCCTTATTAATAAAGTATATCTTCTAACATCCTTTAATCTTATGTGTGTGACCTTCTAGGCCCATATATCAGTCTATTTAATAACTTTAATCCTCAATAATATTTATCTCCCAACCTTATTAATTGTTTATATAAACATATAGATTAATTGAATAAGGATCAATTTAAGCCGATCAATATGTTGAAGTTTCAAGCCCGTGGGTGCCAAGCTGCACCTCATGCTCTAGATGATATAAAGTAGTGTTCTAACTCTCTCACACAACCTTCTTACTATCATAAGTTATAGTATATGTATAATCCTACGTCAAAGCGAGACTCCCAAATGACATAGAGTATGGTTACGTGGCAAACAGCAATCCATCATTCAGTTAGTACTGATGCATAAAGGACCATCGGAGAGCACATTCTCTAGTATCCCTATTATGCTGGCGAGGAATATGATGCCTCTTCTTCCTCAAGTCAATCTCCTCTTATATCGAGGATGGACCATCTCTTCTCTACCACACAATCATCTCTCCATAAGTAAATCTCTTATTATCATCCTTTGAATGATATTTATCTTAAATCTCAGTGTAAACTGATGGATATTATGTGGCTGTCAAGCCAATCACACTACCATGTATATTTAAGTTCATTGAATAAATTATTTACATTCATTATTATTCCGTGTGATGTTTATAATGAAGTCCACGAATACGTGCAATGACATAGTGAATTATGATAAGATCATAATACAGTGATCACTAGTCTTTAAACATGTATTCTAAAAATTCCTATTCGAGGATAGTCGAGACGAACATCGAATTATCTGGATAGAATAGCACTAGCTGATCCTACTTATTCGATAAGTATAACTGATCCTGTGGCTATTAGTGTGGCGACACTAAGAACAGTTAGTGTGTGCTCTTTGGAGAAAGAGTTCACTGAATTGATCCATATGAATCCCTGAATGGTATTATACCTAAACGTCAATCAGGTTGATTCAAGTCACGGTTGTATAAGTGATCCACTGACCTGAGACACCAAGGACATCTCGTAAGTGGACGACTACATTTTGACTGGGATATATGAGTCTCTAATCATGGGATTCAAATAAGTTATAGATTGGATGTAGTAAGAAGCTTACGGAGATGATTGAATGGTCAAGATGGGATCATCCGCCCTCGGTATAAGAGGAGATCGACTCGAGGGAGACGATGCAAGAAAATCCATGGCCAGGGTAGTGAGGATATTGGAGAAGGCGTTCTCCAATGATCCCCGTTATGCATCAGTACTAATCGAATGACGGATTAGGGTTTAACGATAGACCATGCTCTAAGTCGTTCGAGAGTCTCGCGCGGATGATGGATTATACATATACGGTAACCGATGATGGTAAAGGTTCCATGAGAGAGTTCGAGACTACTCGGTATCTTCTAGAGCACGAGGTGTAGCTTGGCGCCCCACGGGCTAGAAACTTAACCTGTCGATTGGGTTAAATCGATCCTTATTTAATTAATCTATATGTTGATATAGTTAATTAATAAGGTTGGTCAATAAATATTATTGGGCCATTAAAGTTATTAACTAGAACGATACATGGGCCTAGAGGGTCACACGCACAAGGTCATAAGGGCATTGGTGGATATATTTTTTTTTGGAGAGTTTTTGAGAAAAACCTTAAGTGAAATATAAAGAGGGAAAGGGGTCTCATTTTAAGCACCCATGCAAGTTTCATTTGAGAGCCCCGCCCCTCTCCACTCTCTTCTACACTCATCCAAGGAAGAGTGTCTTCATGGTGAGGAGATCTTCAAGGTTCTCAAGAAGAAGTGAAGAAGAAGACGTGGAGATCCAAGCACCGAGTGATCGCGTGGAGATCTTCATGCGGGAACGGCTTCAGAACGATCTCGGAACGACAAAGTCAAGGGTGGAACGTGTTCCCCAAAAGGTACTACAAAATTTTGTTTGATAGATCGATTGAGAATCGATCGACCACGCTTCTGCATCCATGGAATGTATTTTACATGGATGAACCAAACTACAGAACCTAACATAAACAAATGGGAATGATATCTTATGGTGATGGAACACCATCATAAATATTGTTGTGATGTATGGGATGAGCCTTTGCTTGTTGAGAGAGAAAATGTATATGTGGATGTTTGACAGAGGTTTAGTCCAGCATACAGCACCAACACTTCTAGTCTGAAATTAGTTTGTTAGATAGAAGGAAAACCATATCTAGATAAATATAAAAATGTTTTATTTTAAACCATAACGCTTGATTTCGTACAAACTTTCTTAACTTCTTCTCCCAAAAGTGAAATAGGATAAGCATTATGTCTCTTGCCATCTCTTAGGATTATCCTCGTCAATCATAAACAAAATATTGAACATTTATTGAGTATTTTCATTTTTTAGATTCTCTCATATTTATCCACATCTGATTGATTCCTCATCCTGGGACTTCCCCCATTAATCTCTTCGCTCATTACATTCGTTTCTCTTAATCTTTTCTTTCTCTTTCCCCTAAATCAAATGAGAATCATTAGAAAAATTCATAGAGGTGGCAAACCTTACTCTCCGTATTCTAGTAGTAACATGTGGAAGGTAAAGTGTAATATAAATATTTTTATTAAATTCAAATTAAAGGGATGACTAAATGATACCCTAAAAACAAAGGTAACCAATCAGGTAGATCCAGATTTTCTCTTCACGATAGGAGATACCTTGGGTTCCCACAAAATTAAGATTTTGGTATCTCAATGTCAAGCATGAAAAGTTTGTACCAATATACAGATACATAAAGATCTGTAATTATTAAATAAAATAACTTATTCACGGTTGACTCAAGGTGAATTTCATTGTATATACTAATGACAATGAAACTTGGTGTTCTTACACTTATCTTCAAGGTCTCTAACAATATCATCATTCAATAAAAAATTGTATTCATTTCCATCTCCCATAAAATGTGAATCATTTCTCGAGCATTAAATGTCAACAATGTGGTAGAACATTGTGTATACTTCTTCGTGGACTGTCCCACAATAGTTGTTGATACTACATGATTTTTCTCATTAGACATTGCATGAGTTAATTTCAACTTTTTCCATCTCAATGTTACCTTTTCCCAGTAGGGAAGGGAAGTTTGTGTTTCGTCCCTGAACGAACACTTTTTGTTGACAAACGAACAGCCGAAAATTCATGTTTGTGTTCGTGGTCGGTTCGTTCGTGTTCGTTCGTGTTTGTTCGCAAACGAACACGAACAGGACGATAATTTAGTAAAGAAAAGGGGGGCACTCTTTGGTAGGGGGGCAGCGGAGAGAGAGAGAGAGAGGTGAAGGTCGGAGGGGGGTCGGAGGGGGGGCAGCAGAGAGAGAGAGAGAGAGAGAGAGAGAGAGAGAGAGACGCCGGAAGAGAGAGAGGGGGACGCGGCCACACGGGAGAGGGGGGTGGGGAGAGAGAGGGGGGAGGCCACACGGTAGAAAGGGGTCCGGGGAGAGAGAGAGGGGGCACGGGAGAGGGAGCGGGGAGAGTGAGTGAGGGAGGGAGGGAGAGGAGGGGGGGAGAGAGAGAGAGGGAGATCCCCGTTCTCCCTCTCTATTTCTCTCTATTTTAGTGTAAAAATAATAATTTATATTACATTACCTCGGGAATGCCACTTATTCGCGAACGGTTCGTCTGTTCGCAAACATGTTTGTGTCCGATTTTTCCTGTTCGTGTTCGTGTTCGTTCGTTCGCATGTTCGCGAACAAACGAAAATTTTTTTCCCAACCCTAGTCCCCAGGCCTATCACCTATTCTTCAGTGCTTTGCTCATGATCTTACACCCATGAAAACTGAAGAAAATGGTCTATTATTAGGATCTGGCAATCAGGTAAAGTCCATCCCCTCAAGGCCAGCTGATCCACATGATGAAAAACTAAGCCAACTGATCCATGAGGGCAGGCTGGGGTTGGGACAAGGTGGTCGAACCAACCCATTAGTTGAACAACCCTTGCAATCTTAGATGGCAGATCAAGGATGAGAGAGAGAAATTGGATATGGCCAACTTCGAGTCGGGTCAACTACCCATCCCCACTCAGCCATGTGATCCAACCACTAAACTTAAGGGTTAGCCAACCCAACCCAACCCAACCCATCCAAGAGGGCAGGTTGGGGGTCAGGTTAACCATGAGCCTGGGTAGGCCGGCCATCTTTGTCCGACAACCCGCCTCTGGGTTATGCCAAAACATTCCTCTTTGTAGAAGAACTGTCTAATACTTTCATTGTTTTTGTGCAGAAAGAGAGACCAATGTTGGATTTGTGATCTTTGCAAGAAAGCTTGCAACTTCAGTCTGACTCATAATCAGAGCAAAGTACAGAAAATCAGGGCAAGACTGCATAACCTCTGTATATTTTGAGAAGATGTGGAGTGAATGCTATGAGCTGCAACATTTGCAATTTCTGGAGCCTCAGACCCTAAAGCAAAAAGGAGTTGACTTTACAGCCCACGAGACAATTCTCTTGAAGTTTCCCTCTTCGTTGCAAAGAATCAGACTTTGGACGCTCTCATGCCATGGCAAATAGGGCAAGCCACCTTAGCCTCAAATTCGGAAACAGTAGGATACCTGGGTCAAGCCATGAAAATTCAACCACAAGGAGACTCATAATAATAGCTTAAATTATCTTAAAAAGTCAACCAATCAAAAAGACTGAAGATATCATCTCACATCCTTTAAGATGCCTTACTCTTTAAATTTCATGTAAAACTTATGATCGTGAAACATCTATGTCATATCTCTTTATCCAAAGCACAAGTTACATCATCATGGAACAGAAAAAGTTGAAAATCGGATGGGTTTTAAATCTGATATGAAAAATGCAGAAAAACACCTCCAGTTCATGGCATAAGCAGAAGACTTGTTGCGGCCGAAAGTCATGTCAAGTTATCATTTAATGATGATCCATAAAATGAAATGAAATAAAATGAAATGAAATAAAATAAAAAATAACCGAAGAAATGTTTGCTTATCTTATCACCCCCCACAAATTTAAATAGATCATGCAGTGGACGGGAAGCGAATTTACCACTTCTTTACGCAGATCATGCAGAAATGCACCTTCCTGCAGCTCCAGCAGCGAACCAGAGACTGTGTTCTACTCTGCAGGCAAACCTGGCAAGCCCTCTTCTTCCCTTTGCCACCATGGCCAGTTAAAACATCCTATTACACAAGCAAAACCAAAGCCAAATCAATTAACATTCCAAGGTTCAACTAAGCATAAAACCAAACACCTGATGGGCACTATCACCTTATGAGAAGACTGCTCAAGAAGAGGCACCTCCGCGTTCTTCGACCTGAACGGCCAGCGCAAGAAAGAAGAAACACTACCCACATTTTCAAAAGAGATTACAGAGGAAGAAGAAGAAGAAGAAGACGGGGAAGTGCCATCGCCCACTTCCCTCTCCTCTCGTTTCCTCTTCTCCCTCTCTTCTCTCCGCCGCAGCAGCCGGCGCACCACCATTCCTATGAGCTCCATAGTCAATTCTTTACTGGGCATCTTCTTCTTCTTCTTCTTGGGGGAATTGGGATTGAAATTCGAGATGGGTTTTCTAGATTGGGCTCGGGGGAGCTTGAGGGAGTCAGGAACGGGCCGGCGAGAGGCGCGGAGAGCGGCCTGGCGATGGTGTAATTCGCAGCAAGAGAGCCCTTTAAGGGCTGGGCGGGGGCAGCGCCATTGTTTTCCATCTGTTCTACGGCACTGAGGAAGATTGACAGGGGGCTGGCGAAGGCGTCTACGAAATTGGAGAAGATGGGTCTCGCAGTGGAACTTGCCCTTCACGGCGAGGTGGGTACATTGCCATTGCTTGCCATCGCTTCTCCTGCAGCGGAGAGTCTCTGGGGGAAGCTCTACAGCCACCCCTCTGGCCTGGCGCTTCTTCTTCCCAGCAGATTTCATGAAAAGAAAGGAACTCTGGAGAGAAATTTAGGAGGGGGGGAAGTCCAATTTAAATACTACTCACTCAGGGAACGGGACGTGACGGGACGGATGACGATCCGTGATGGACGGTGACGTGACGATTGTTTTGTCACGTCACCGTCCCGTCACACGTCCGAGGATTTCGGAAAAATCCGGCACGGTCGCGTCACCGTCATTGTTTGCAGTGTCCCCGTCATCGGATGGGGAAAACAACCATGCGGAGGAGAGAGAATTGGAGGGGCATATCTCCAATTATCTTTGGACGACATTCTTTTGTGCGCGAGAATTAATGCCGGGACTTTTCTGCAGAATGCCAAGAAATCCCGTTAGCGACACCACGTGGCAAAGTCTTGGCCGTCGAAAAGCTTAAATCTGACGATTTTTAAGCTGTTTTTGTTATTTTTAAAAATCTGTCACGGACGTCATCCGTGACAGCCGTCCCGTCGCGGCACTTGTCCGAGGCCCCCCGTCACAATCACGCCACCATCGCGCCCAGTTCATCATCGGTCACCGTCATTGTCACGGGCCCCTAATTTTGTCATTGTCATGCCATCCGTCACGTTGCCGCCACCGTGATGTGTGACGTGACGGACGATGGCTGCCGTTCCCTACTACTCAGAGTTGTTTCTCCCTCTCTTTCAGTCTATAGGTAATTTCCCTTTCTTTTTTTTTTTTGCAAAATACACAGTGCCAGATACAACCAACCCCTAGGGTTGTGCCCCTAGACCAATCCAGCCGTGCCCTGGACGCCACCCAGGGAGATTGTATTTGTTAAATGTAGTGTTCAACAGTGTTTATAGGCGTGGAGCAAGCGTATATGTCCCAATTACACATGGACCCTATTTGCCCTTATAGGTAGCCCTTTCTATTACATTATAATCTACTATGTTAAAAACCCAGTACTGTATTTTTTTATTTTGAAAAAAAGTGGGGGAAATTGTTCCTCCCTATGTGATTAATAAAAAGAGAGTTATAAATACGGCATAGACGCCTCTCGTCTTTTGAAGATGACCTCGTTGTGGTGCAGCCATATGGACCAGAGCACAGTAAAGATATGTCACCGTTCTTCTAGCCCCCAGGGTACCCTATTACGTAGCGAGTCCCAGAAGGGCTTCTTTATTGAGTTCCAATACTGTATGTTATTTTTTTTGCTGCAGTTTGGTTTTTATAAATGACCAGTAGAGGTAGATAATATAATATTTTTCTTGCATTTTCTATGAAAACAGAAAATTGGGAAATATGGGAGAGGATTTAGGCTTGGGCAAAATTGGACTATGAAATCTTAGACAGTGATGGTATGATTCTGACTACAGTTTTCAAGTGGGTTTGAATTGTGGAAAAAGCAGGGTAACTCCAATTTAAATACTGAGGTGAGTTGTTTCTCCCTCTCTTTCAGTGCAGAGGTAGCCCTCTGTATTGCATTATGAGCTATTATGTTAAAACCCCGATACTTTATATTATTATTATTCGATGCACTTTGGTTTTTAAAAAAGACCACTAGAGTTGAATTACATAATATATTTCTTGCAACTTCTATGGGGACAACAACATTGGAAATATGGAGAGTGGAATTTAAGCTTTGGAATAGTGGATTATGAAATCTTAGATAGTGAGAGTATGATTCTCAAACAAAAAATTCAAGTGGACTTGAGAATAATTTATAAAATTAACTGACAATAATTTATAAAATATGAGGAGGTAAAATAAATCTGAATGTTAAAAAATGGAGGAAAAAAGTTTTTTGCACCGCAGATTTACTTATAAAGTGAATGAGTGGATAAATAGAGCGCAGTCATCATTCAGGTAATAAAATCTTAAAATATGAATCTTATTAAATTTTAACATGCAATTGAAACTTTTAAGAATTTTTTCAGTAAATTTCACTTTTAAAGATATATAAAATCATGTTTTAATTCTAATTTTGGAGAATTGACCGTGCTCTCTATTATTGTTTATGTCGGTGAGCTTACGGATACCATATTTTCGTGTCTAATATGAATACTCATAAACCTGAATCTAATTTAGTCTCATATTAGGGAAAATGGACTCCAAATTCTATATCCTAATTGCTGACAATTCTGGCTTGTATTTTCAAACTCAACTTTAAAAAGCTAACAAACTAGTTAAATTTTCCTTAAATAGAGGGGTTGATCAAAATCCAGGTCAAGTTTGACCATAACTTTGACCAACAAAATGACATTGAAATCAAATAAAAAGAATTTAAAATGAAATTTATATACCTTGAGATTAAAATTCCAAATAGTATAAAAAATGAACATACTAGTGGAAAAGCGTATTAATTTCAAAACATGGATCTTTGGAATAGTGAAAAAGTAGCCATGCACTAGGGGCCCATCTTAGCACATTTATGGATCTAGAACTGGGTTTAGAGATCATCAATTAATCTTCAGATCCAATCCTAAGTTGCAGAAGGTTGGCTGGTTCATTTTAAGTTCCATGTGTGGAAATGGACCTCACTTGCTCCTCTTGGAGTAGCCTTGACTTGGAGATTTGTCCTACATTCTCCAAATATCTCTTTCTAAAAGAATTGCCTTGACATGATATAAGATTTTAAAGAGGCCTGGAATAATCCCAAAGGAAAATAAGGGGAAAAGTTACTCTGGAGATGGAGAAAAGAGTGATAGAATACTCACTTAAAAGACAGGGGTAATGGGGAAATCCTGGCCATGAGAGGGGGAGATGAGAGGTAGAAACACAGATAGAAAGGCTGGGGTTATCTCTCCCTTTGAATTTGTGGGAATCTAAGATAGATTCCCTAGCCCCTGAATGTGCATGTAGATCTTTACCTGGGTCAATGTCCATTACATGTCATAAATTTTCTTCACGGTGAGTATGAGCTCCTTCCACTGACATTTTTTTGTTGTAAACAGACTTTTTATGCCATTTCTTCTATATGAAGAACATCCAATGAGTGGATAATAATATGAGATAAAGAATTTGAGGAAAATGTAAAGCAATAGTATTTAAATCTCTAGAAAGAGAAAAACTTCATTACATTTGTACAACAAATTAATAGATTGATCTAAGTGCTTTAAATTTATATTTATAATTACCCAAACTAACCTGGTTGCATCTAAAAGCTGGTTGATAAAAGCCGGATCTCAACTTTCAACTTATTCCTCTCCAAGTTAAATCATTGATTCAGGCTCGGGTTAATCCCTTAAATTAAATAGCAATTAACTTGAGATAACATGTCACAGGGTAGCACGTTACTATTGATCCTTCTTGACATAAATATCTCTTGAGACCATGAAAATAGTTAACGCGCGACCAAAGATTTCAAGTTTTTCCCCATGGGAATAAAAAATTGCATGTCTTCTTTTTCTATTGCTACACAATCATGAAGATAAATTCAATCACAAAATGATAATCATATATCAACATATTGGTATTAGTCTAGTCAATGATTTTCTTTGTTTTTATATTATTTTTGACATTGTTTTTATATTACTGATGCCTTAGAGTTCAGTCTCTACTTTTATTTTCTAATATATTACGCTTGGCTAGTCGAATCCTCCTGGAAAATATTCTTCATACCCATGAAATTAATACGAAGTAGGAACTCTAATTACAAGTATTATTCAATCAAATTTAACTGGTTAGGACATAATCAGACTGATTTTATCAATCTTTCGATCAAATCAAATTAATCTAATCATTTCAATTGACAGGTTGTGATTTATAAATTTTGATTAAAATACAATATTTTAAATCAGGTAAAGGTGGAAGGTCTTTTAAGCCTTTTTCCTCTGACCTTTGGGCATATGCAATGTTATTTTGTGCTTATTTTTTAATCCCTTAAAACAATGAATCAATCTTTGGATCCTTCGAGAACTTTAAGAAAAATACTTATTTTTGTACAACCTTCTAGACTGATAAATCTTGTAAATATGATAAAGGTGGAGGGCTTTTCTTGTCCTTTTCCTCTAACTTTTTTGCGCACATGATATAGTTTTGGGACCTTTTGCCGGACCATTTTGCCACAATATTTTCTTTTTATTCTGAGCCCCTTAATTAATCACTCTTCGGATTCATTGATAACTGAAAATAAGAAGAAAACTTATTTTTTTATATACTCTTCTAGATGGATAAATCTTGTAAAATCTGATAAAGGTGGAGGGCTTTTCTAGTCTTTTTCCTCGAACTTTATTGCACACATGATATAGTTTTGGGACCTTTTGGCCGACCTTTTTGCAACTTATTTTATTTTTATTTTTGTACAACTCAAATCAATCATCCAATATTGGGATCCATGGATGACTGCCAATGAGAAATATAATTATTTTTGTCTACTCTTCTAGACTGCATTAGAAGAATAATTACCTAGAAAAGCCCCAATGACCCAATCTTTACAAATTATTGCCATTGACAGTGATCACTTCTCTAGTCAATCATTTTACTTTCAATATTTTCTTAAAAAATAATTGTGGGGAAGTCTCCTACCATCCTTTGCCGATAAGCCAGAGCCAGTCAAGCGTGACACCAGCAAATATTCCAGAAAGCAAGAACATGACAAGCAGGTTGCCCATTGCATTCTGCTCTGGCCCCTGCATTACCCCCACAATATGCCATCACTCATCATAATAAGTAAAAGATAACATTTAAAACATTATTTAGAGAGAGAGAGAGAGACTGGGGAGAAAGAGAGCGTGTGGGTGAGAGAAAGAGAGATTTCAGTTATCATATATGGAGGTATAGAGCAAGGATAGATTGTTTTTAAGAGGGAGAAAGAAGAGAGAGAGAGAGAGAGGGTGGGAGACGAGAGAGAAAATCGAGAGAGTTTGATATATAGAGAGAAGAAGAAACGAGGAGAGATAGAGGTACAAGGACAGGACCAGAGAGAGAGTAGGGAGGAAGTCGAGAGAGTTTGAGATGGAGAGAGAAAAGAGATGAAGGAGAAACGAGGAGAGAGAACCAGAGAGAGAGAGATAGCAGAGAGGAAGTCGAGAGTTTGAGATAGAGAGTGAAGAGAGATGAAGGAGAAACAAGGAGAGAGAACCAGAGAGAGAGAGAGAGCAGGGAGGAAATCGAGAGAGATTAAGATAGAGAGAGAAAAGAGATGAAGGAGAAACGTGGAGAGAACCAGAGAGAGAGAGAGAGCAGGGAGGAATCGAGAGAGTTTGAGATAGAGAGAGAAAAGAGATGAAGGAGAAACAAGGAGAGAGAACCAGAGAGAGAGAGAGATAGCAGAGAGGAAGTCGAGAGAGTTTGAGATACAGAGAAGATAGACGAAGGAGAAAGAGGAGAGAGAACCAGAGAGAGAGAGAGATAGAGAGAGATGAGATAGGACGTGAGGACCAAGGGCAGAGAATGAAAGAGAGAGGAACAGATAGTGAGTGAGAAAGAGAGAGAGAGAGAGAGAGAGCGACCTTGTAGCCTTGGGGGGCAGCAGTAAAGACGCAGACGGTGAGGTACCCATTAGAGAGGCCGAGAAACGAAGTCAACGCGATCATCCATCCCTGATCACCGTAATTCGCAGTGAAGTAAAAGGCCGGCACCAGCACAAACCGGGACAGCACCGCCACCAACAGCCACCGCCGCGACGTCATCCTCAGCCCCTCCAGCAGAGGAATGTACCTCCCGACGAGATCCCACACGTTGTACATGGCGATGAGCACCAATGCATACCTGAAACCCCAAAACTCAAAGTCAGCACGTTGACTTTGACCGTTGAAGTCAAGCTAATGATACGAAATGAGAAAGAGACAAGGACGGAAAGATAGCGGGCCAGCTGACGCTGAGCTGGCTAAATAACTACCAGCTTCTTGATTGTTAGCTTAGGAAGGAAATTAAAATAGTATAAATAAAGGAAACGGAGACGGGGGGAGGACACGGGGGATTCGGGGTTATTCTTGAGCGGGTTATTTCGGAGGAGCTGCAGCTGCATACGGTCAGAGGCTCATCCGGGGTTTGTGGCTGCGGAGAAGCACGAAGACGAAGTCGGGAGTTCTTGTGTGAGAAAAATCTAGGCGCGAGGATCAACTGTAAGTCCCATTTACAGAATTCTTTACCATTCGATACTGCAACATATCAGTTAACCACCCAATAAATTAAGCCTTTTCTCCGTTGATTATCCAAGTATCTTTGACATAGAAATGAGAGATATTCAAAAGACACCATCATTTTCTGAAATCCCACCCGAGGTCAACGCGTTGACTATTTGACCACTAGAGTTCAGTCAACAATTGGCATCTCTTTTTATTTACCAAACATCCTAAAATAAATCCAACGAGAGAGGATAACATGGTTTGACTTGCAACCGAATAAGTAAACTCGTCCTTTAGATTAGTAAATGGTTGACCAACAGGAATTTTGCCTTGCGTTGACTGTTTGACTATTCTACCATAGGAAGTCAAAGCAATCGAAAAAAGTCATCACTTACTGTCGACCTTGTACTAAAGAACGCACAAAAAGCAATCGGAGCAGTATCTTGATCACTGACTTCGATTAAGTCAGCGAGTTGACTATTATGACCAAGAAAGTCAAAGAAACAAAATATAATACGATGCAGAGACTACTTAGCCTTTGCAGATAATGAAGATCAAAGCGTTCTATAAAATACCTAAAAAGGCAAGGGAGTATATCCAAATGAATCGACGAGTTGATTATAATATGAATCATAGACCGAACATAATTAGAGCCAACAGTTTGGGCTTTTTAATAATAACAGATAAATGCAAAGTCTTTGGCTTTCTATAGAGTGAAAGTAATTAAATAAACAGATGCGGATCATGGGTTGACCAAATACTCAACTAGAGTCTGCGGTAATATTATAAGGTGAGTCACTGGCCTTACAAAATCAAAATTAACGGGTTAACCTTGGTAAGAAGTGGTAAATAGAACCATTTGATGAGGAAAAGGACACATTTGACATACCATGAACCAAGGCTGTGGGAACCAGTGTCCTCTGACAAGAACCCAGGAAATATTGACAAAGTCAACACGTAGATCAAAAATATATCTGCTGCAAAGTCAACGTTCTGCAGAAACAAGTCTTTGGTGCTGAGCCGGTCTTGAAACTTAATATCCTCCTGCACAAAACTGAGTCAGGAACAAAGAAACCTCTCGATCATCCATCTAATGTTTAAAATTAGACTGATATCTCGCTTATTGAGCCTTTTCTGTGTACGTTGTCTGAAAGGGTTTGCCAACAACAATGGATTCGTTACACCTAAATTATGTCATTGTCGCATTAACTTGAATGACAATGATGGCGACGGTGACCAAATTTAGTCAGCTTAGGATTATGATTGGACAGGGTTGCCATTGATCGTCATTGTAGAGAAATCTGATGATCAAAAACTAATAAAGATTAGTCAATCGATCAAGTGGTCTGGATCTTGATCATGATCGTGGGCTGATCCGATATCCACAGCCATTTGATCATGCATCGTAGATCAGACTAACTTTTCAATCTGATTGATCCATTGACAGATTTAAGTGGAAGGGCAAGTTCTCCAATGGAAACCTACCACATGTTAAGGACTGAAAATAGGGTATGGAAATCAAAAGCGATACTTTAGTTTTTTCTACATCTTGTTGGGGCTCACCGAGCAATGATCTGATCACAGATTGCATCTACTCACAACCGGCTATCTCAATCTATCTACCTGGCTAGATCAAGATAGTCGATCTATCCCATGGCCCTATTATTGACCAAACCACCAGTTTGACCAAATCGAAGATCATAAAGGATCGCTGATCCCATCGATCAGTCAAGCGATCAGATTGAATCCCCAACTGGTAGTCATTTTTATTCTTCAACACCAAACAAGGGTCGGTAGAAGATGAAAAATTCATCATCGTCATCGTCAACCAAGTTTGGGCACAGACAAATGATAATGAAGACATGCCATCCGGCTGAGGGACGATGATGATGAGGAAGATGACAATTCAACATCATCCTATGCTCACGGGCTCTGAATCTGATTGTGAGAGAGGATTGGGAGATTTTCCATTTTTCATATTGTTTAAAGAATAAAAATATTGACAGGTAGTTTAATGGCGTTGCCTTACATTCTGGGGAGGAGTTCCTTTCATGCCAGCAGCCGCAAGATCGGCACAGACAGTTTTTGACCCTTCAGAAGCCGCCTTTAATCGAAAGTACTTGACAATGGGCAATTTAGGAAAGACCGATGCGTAGAGCAAGACGCAGAGCAACTCAAAGAAGGCCGTAACAGCAAAGAATAGAACTGCCCAAGAACATAAAGAAATATGATATAAATTCAGTCATTAAAAAGAAAACAAAAGACAGCACAATATAAATAAAAAATACATCTGTAATATTGCAATCATCAAAGAGAAGACCTCCTCTAGAAACATGAATGAGTTTTTGAAAAGATTGCAGCCTTTTGAAGAGAATATTCATTTAAGAATTGATAAAGGGCATTTATGGGAAAGATTGTGACCATTGAGTAATACATAAAAATAAATGGCATAAAAAGGCATTCTTACGAGCTCCTTTGCGGAGGCCGCCTTTGCTGTTTTCAAATGCCGCCTTAGTGACCAGCCTGAGGGCTGAAGTGAGTGCTCCAGATGCAGCAAGACCTGCCATGAATGACTGCCCAGCAAGAAGGCATCAGATAGGCAAGAGAAAAAAACATTATTTGATAAAACCATTTTGAAGAAAAAACTATTTTCGGGATAAAGATGAAACATTCAAAATTGAACCTTCAGAAAAATACAATTAGGAGGAACATTCATTTTCGGAGAAAAATACATTCTTGGATTCCTGAGAAAAAATAGATATTTTGAGTAAATACATTTTCTGACTAAAAATATTTTTCGAATAAAGTATGAAATATTTTCATGTAAATTTGAACGAATTATTTTTTGGATAATTAATACAGCTTTTATTTAAACAAAACACTTTTTTCAGAGGAAAAAAACATTTTTTTGGGAAAACTAGAGTGCTCGAGAAGCACTAAATTGTTTGAGAAATAAATAAATTTTTAGAAAAAGGATAAATCTGTCAATAAAAATGAAAGATTTCGATTAAAAGTTATAATAATTAAAAGAATAGTTCCTTTGTCCATTAGAAGAGCCCTCACCTGGAGAAACTCTGGGCACATCAGTGATAGATCACCCACCATCCCCCCCTGAACATGAGCATCTGCCACCCCAAATGCCGCACTTATAAAGCAAACTCCCAGAAATGGCCAAATCCCACCCCTGCCTGACGTTACCAAGTCCAACTGCTCAAATCCCATGAACAAAAATAGCAAAAAAAATCAGTCTAGAGAGAGAGATGGAGAACCAGAAGAGGACAATCAGTCTAGAGAGAGAGATGCATACAACAATGATCAAAAATGAACTGATGAAGAACATGAGATATCCAGTGAGATTGCGCCTTCTGGTGTTCACTGTCGCTTCACGATAGGCAAATACTGCCATTACAATCACAGCAAAGGGCATGTAAACGAGGGTGAGCACCCTCGTCGGATGAAATTTCTGCAAAAGAAGATCCCCATTTGAATTCGAACTAAATGAGAAAATTCAGAAAAAAAAATCGATTAAAATGAGAAAATTCAGAAGGAATGATGGAAGATCTTACTGGGAAGATTGAAGCGTAGTAATCTTCAATGGTCAGCATGCTGTTCCAGGACAAGAGCGAGCCGTTGCCCAGAATCCAGCAGACGGCCATTGCCACGCGCTTCCCCTGAGATTAGATTATTGAACTCAATCCGAAGAAAAAATCGATAGAACATAGAAAAAACTCCAAAAAAAATGAGAAAAAATCGAAACCAACCCGGTTCTTGTCTGGAAACTGATCTTGGCGATCTGGGTCCATCTCCGGAGGATCTTCAACTTCGATCAAGAAGAAGAACTAGAAAAAAACCGAAAGATCAAGCGCGAGATGAACTAGAAGGCTGATGGGTCTCCGTATTTCGCTCTTGTTAAAGGCTTGTGCAGTGGGAAACGGTGGAGCCGCAAAGGGCGATGGAGAGATACTGATAGTTGGACGAAGAACGTGGCGGCATTTGATTGGACCCGATTTCGGTGGAGTCGGGTAGAGATGATACTTGTTCTTCGTCTTCGTCTTGTTATTCGGAAATCAGTTGCGATTGAGGAAATCATGGCGTGTGAGCGCTGCTTTCCTGTCTACTTCCGGATTTTGAGTAGAAACGGTCAGTAGCCTCCATTAATGGCGGCGGTTTTCAAGCTCTAGCCTTTGAAAACTTGGGTTGGCCTGTCAATTTCAATAGAGAATAGCGTTTGAATACTTGGGTTGGCCCAGCAGTATACGATAATCAGATATATAGTGCAGGGACGCGGACGGGATGGTTTTTTCGTCCCATGATGAAAAAATCGTCCCATTCATGAGGTTGGACAAAAACCGGGATGGAAATTCACCTTGAGTGAACGTACGCGACAGTTTTCGTCCAATCGGATGAGAAAACCAATTCGTCTGGAGGTCTCGAACGAAAAAACTGTCCCGTCTGCGTCCCTGCACTGATTCTGAACATCGGAGGGTGATAAGCCTAAAAATGCGTGTAAATATGTTGTTAATTTGGCGTTTAGACTTATACAATAAAATTTATAATTTCCCTTAATCACTAAATATAGAATATAGAGCAAGCAAGGGGTCGGGAGGCAACAAATAAGAATTTTTTATCCAATTTCAATGAATTAATTCAAAGATGAATTGATTTTGCAATTAATAAATCTTAATTATGCTTAATAATATTTTTAATAAATCAAAATCAAGTAAAACTTAATTTTGATTTTAAATATTTCAGTCAGAAAGCTCAAGATAGAAGTATTACAATTATAATATCAGATTAATTCGGACTATTAATTTCCCAATTATTATAAAAATTTAAGACAATTTTTATAAATTAAAATTGGGAATTAAATAATCAAGAAAGGGATTTTTAAATTGGACATCAAGATGGATGAATTTTCGAATCAAATTTTATTTTTAGGTTTTTAATATATTAAATTAAATTCCTAAATAATAAAAATCAAAATCTAGAGAGAGAAACTAGACAAATTAACCTAGAGAGAGAATGTGAATAATTTGGGGAAAAGATGAAATCCGACCCTAAATTAAAAATCTAATGATGTAGAAATGTTCTAAATTGATGTAGAATTAAAGATAAAAAATCAGATCTTGAATCAGAATCAAAATGCAGTGCTAATTTCATTCAAAACCAACTTCTAGGGCATGTACATTTCGCCCATGCCTTGGCGTTTTAGAATTGTTCGAGAAGAAGATTGAAATACAAATCAGAAACTTACAACTTTGAGTGCAGAATCAAGAACTGTCGACTTCCGAAGCATCCCTTGTGTCCTTCCTCGCCAAATCCTTAGAGAGAGCTTCAAAAAGTGGTTTTTGCCCATTTCCAGTCTTCCATTTAAAGATCCAACTCGTTTTTCGCCTTCTCGGATCATGTTCTGACGCGTGATTGTCCTCGTCGTCGGCGCGCAATCATTGGAGAATATTCTTCTTTTAAACGGCAAGGAATAATCCACATCGCCCTTTTCCCGTCAAGCGGTAAGCTTACCATCTCGTTTTTTTTATGTTTTACGGTAAAATGTCGATTTCTAAAAAAGGTGTCAGTTAGCGCGTGCATTAAATGCACGGGCTAACGACTTTATTTTTTTTAAATAAAGTAAACATGCACGTGCGTGTCGGTTGCCCTTTTAAAAATCATTCGCTATCTCTCTCTCTTATTATTATAAATAATAATCATTCACTCATTCGCCCAAATTTTGGGCGAATGACGTGGATGCCCCTTGATATATATATAAATATTATAAAATGCCAAACAAATTAAATATGTATTATTTAAATATAAAAAATCATTTCTTGGCTATATAATGGTAAAAAAAAGTATATAAAAATATGGAAAAATTCCAGAAAATTTAAGAAAGCCCTTACCAACCTTTAGCCGAGTATTTAAGGCCCCGTAAAAAATATTTCTTCACTAAAATGAGGTTAAATTCCATGTAAAAAAAGGATAAAAAATCAGAAATAATAGTAAAATCAAAGTGTAAGTGATTTATCTTCATTTTAATATGATAACATACAAATATAGTCATTAAAACACATAAATATAATGTAAAATTCATTAATTAATCATGTTAATTTGCAAGTTATCAGACAGGATGATCTTCGTCACGTCCCATCCATTGTCCACGTCCTCGACAATCCAAAACTACACTAGGGCAGCGACGCCGACAGGATGGTTTTTTCAACCCAGGACAAAAAAGTTGTCCCTTTTCGCGAGGTAGGACGAAAACTGGGACTGAAATTCATCTTGCGACGAACTGATGGGACGGTTTACGTCCACTCGGACGAGAAAACAGTCCCGTCCGGAGGTCTCAAACGAAACCACTATTCCGTCCGTGTCCCTACAATGATCTTCGATGTCGGACGGAATGATCTTCGTCATGTCCTGTCCATCCTCCACATCCCAGACGATCCAAAACTATAATCAGATATACCAGAAAATAGGACCCTCATGCCACTATCAGATATTGTTGCCCAGTTACTGTAGCACATATCGAATGCTATAGATTGGCAATCGTCATCCGTCTGTCATCTGCACGTCGTCCGCGTGTGATGAAGTTACCCAGTTACTATTGCGGTATTCAATTTTATGAATTGACGGTTGTCATCCTTCTGTCATCAGTACATCGTCGGCCTATTACGATGTTACCAAATTATTGTAGCAGATATCCAATGCTGGGGATTGGCAGTCATCATCCGTTTGTCGTCCCTACGTCGTCAGCTTGTGATGATGTTACCCAATTATTGTAGCAGATTTCCAATGCTACTGATTAGCAGTCATCTTCTGTCCATCGTCTGTCTGACTTCCTTCCACTTCGCTTACAATGACGTTGACGGCGATGAACTAGAAATTAGGGTTAAATATGTTCGTTTAAGGCGTCTGGTTTATACAATAATATTATAATTTCCTTATGAGCATAGAGTGATGAAAGGTCAAAAACATAGAGAGCAAGTATTGAATAAGTGAATTTTATCCTTGATTTCTATTTTTATGATTTTATATTGATTTTAGGAAACAAATCAAATTTGGTGGAATAAACTAGAGAAAAATAATTTAAAATAATTATAGGAAGATCAGAAAATATTAATCCAATTTAACCTAATTTATTTAGATTTTATAGAGTAATTTTAAGCATTTTAATATGACTTGACACAAGAATACTAATTAATCCTAATTTTAAAATATATTAGCCGACACTTTGGGAGCGCAGGGTGACAACAGACAGAGATGAAATCTTGTATTGGACAGAGATGGACGTGAGTAGAGGGGAGCGGATGAAAGAGATATTGTATTGTTTGCGATGAAGATGATGGTGGATACTCGTCAGCGAATGGCAGAGCGAGGTATGTGATGACAATTTGATCAGCATTGGTGCGACAGAGATGGATATGGATACAACCCGACTCATAGCGGAATTGAAGGTGGTGTGAATGAGACTGGAAACTTAAGCTATAGGTGATGATAGCCTAATAAAGAGGACAAAGATGTGAGTTGAAAAAAGATGAAGATCACATTTACCTTGTCGGTGCGTGCCTTGCAAGCCGAGTGATGCATTGTCTTCATGTATCTTGATCTGACCACCACTCCTTCAATCCTTTGGTCTTCGACTACAAGAACCGACCCAAACAAGATTTTGAATGAGCCAATCACATGGCTAATCCTGATTAGGAATAAAATCTGAGTGTGCTCTTTTTATAATTATGGGAGGTTCTATTTGTAGATCCAAATGGTGGATGGATAGAGGAGGGATTGTTGGGTTCTTGAGGCCTTGACATGGATGAATAATTAAAATATTCCGCAGTAGAAGACTTGAACGGAAATCGAATGACATCATTAAAATCATGAAACGATGTACCTTTGCACGGATCGCATCCGTGATTTCTTGGATCCCACAGTGAGATGAGTCGAGCTGCTCAAGTGTGGAGCCCTTAGACATATCCACTCGATCCTTAGCACGTCAAATCTCTTCCTTAGCCCCATTCTACCTCCACCCTTGTCATTACGTCGTTCTGATCACATCAAGCATGGAAATGGGTGTTGGGAGAAAGGAGAAGAAGGGAAAGGCCCGTGAACAATTCTGGCTGGATGAAATTCATTCACGGCCTTCCCCTATTTATACTAAGTGGTTATTTTTCATAAAAACCTCAAAACTTAAGTATATCTTTCGACGTCCAAAGGACCATTTGCTTGTGACCCTCTAAGCCCATGTATCAGTCTAGTTAACAACTCTAGCGGCCCAACAACCTTTATTTGCCTTCCAAATTAAGTAACTACATCATCATATAGAATAATTAATGTTGGATTGATTTAACTCAATCGATAGGTCGAGTCTCCAACAAGTGGGGTGCCAAGCTACATCATCTTCCTTGAGCTGTCACCTCTTATACTGAGGGTGGACGATCCCATCTTGACTACTCAATGGTCTTCGTGAACTTCTTGATGCACCCAAACTGAGACCGTTTAGAATCCCATGATTAGAGACTCATTGGCCACAGCCAAAGTACAACCGTCAGTCCACAAGACGTCTTTGGTGTCTCAAGTCTAAGGACCACGAACACAAGCGTGACGTGAATCAACCTGATTGACAGTTCGGTATAATACCATTTAGGGGTTTGTAGGGATCAATTCAGTGAACTCTTTCCACTAAAGAGCACCCACTATCTATCTTCAGTGTCTCCACAGGCTACGGGACCGGCCATAATCATCATATGAGTGAGGCTAGATAGTGCTATTCTATCCGGATACTTCGATGTACTTCTCGCATATCTTCAAATAGGAATGTTTAGAACGCATGCTTAAAGACTAGTGATCTCCATATTAAGATCTCGTCATAATTCACTAAGTCTGATCATGTATTCATGAACTTTATTATAAGCTCACATGTCCATTATAATGAATATGTTGTATTAATGGATATGGAACGGGATGTGGAATGTGTGATTCGCTTGCCATCCACACATATTTCCATGAGGTGTATGTTGAAGTACCATCAAAATTTCAGCTGGAAACTCCTTATGGATTTTTAGATATCATCGTTTCAATTTGAAGCGATTGGAGTCATTTGATTTACTCTCTCATCCGAATTGTATGGCGGATTGCTAGTATGGGTTGAACTTTTAAAAGAAGGAAAATTAAATTAATTCAAAATATTTTCTTACATTAATTCACATTTGTAAAAGTGAAATAAATCATTTAAGCTTTAGTTACATGGATTTATGATAATTTCAACGAGATTAATGAATAAAATTACTGCTAAAAATATGATATAGTTTATGATTATCAGGCGGTGACAGAATATTCAACAACAGAGGGCCACATACCGACAATGACAAATTGGCCAGTTTTTTATCATTTGTTCGTGAACTTTGTTAATTGTGCAATTTGATTTCAAAGCAAGGTATGAATAAAAGGGATTAAGTTGGTGGGACTTGAAATTTCTAAATTATAATTTTTGTTCTGAAGTGCAACAAGAAATTGAATACACAAATTAAACTGTCTTTGAGCTTCTACGTAGACGTGTCTCACCACTCTACGCAGAAAAAATGCATACTCTTTGTTTTCTGTCACGAGAATAAATTTCACAAATGTAATTGTTTTAAGTTTTTATTATTTTTTATAGTCTTTGTTTTGATTATTTTATGATTTAATTATTCTCACCAATGGAGATCTTAGCAAAATTCTTAACTTTTATCACTCTACATGCCTTTTCTCCCAATTTCAGGTTTAAGCGGAGGAAGTAAGACTTTTCAACCATAGATATCTCCAAATTTAATATGAAATAAGACGTTTGTGAATAAATTCTGTTTACTACTTCTAGTGCGAGGTCCTGTGATTTCTTATCTCCATCATCCTACTTGATTTGATGTAGGTTTTTTCTAGAGCAAATCCAACGCTTTATGCTGACAAAAAGCATAATAACACTGTGTTGAGTCGTGATTGTTAGCATGTGAGAAACATACTTCTCGCATAAAATAATAGCTCTCACGGAGTGCTTGTCACACACACAACCAAGACCTATCATATAGTTTATGCAAGAAGCCTGCGCTTATATTAACAAACATAGCTCCACCAAGAGAGCTGTGCCCCCCACCTATAATGAGGGATTAATGTATGCATCACCTTTGCACCAATCATCAAATCAACTTTGCACACTTCAGATCCATTGATTTTTTAATCCCTTAGTAAGTAATATAGCACATTATTTAAATGTAAAACATACGTACATACGTACATACATACGTACATACATACGCACATACGTACATACATACGTACATACGTACATACATACGTACATACATACATACATACATACATACATACACACATACATACATACATACATACATACATACACCCACACACACACATATACATACATACATACATACAGACATACATACATACATACATACATACACACACATGCACACACACACACACATACATACATACATACATACATACATACATATCTACATACGTACGTACGTACATAAATACGTACACACATACATATATACATACATACATACATACATACATACGTACACACACACACACAGACATACATACATACATACGTACGTACATACGTACGTACGTAAGTACACACATACATATATACATACATACATATCTACATACGTACGTACGTACATAAATACGTACACACATACGTACACTTACATATATACATACATACATACATACATACGTACACACACACACATACATACGTACATACATACATACATACGTACGTACATACATACGTACACACATACATATATACATACATACGTACACACATACGTACACACATACATACATACGTACGTACATATGTACACACATACATATAACATACATACATACATACATACATACATACATACATACATACATACATACATACACATACATACATACACACACACAAACATACATACATACATACATACATACGTACGTACGTACGTACATACACACATACATAGATACACATATACATACATACATACGTACATACATACATACATACGTACATACATACATACATACGCACATACATACATACATACATACATACAAACATACATACGTACGTACATACACACATACATACACACATACACACATACACACATACCTACAGACAGACATACACACATACCTACAGACATACGTACATTTACCAGTTAAGTAGTATAAAAGAGACCTAAGACTTCATAAATTCTGTACTATTAAAATTTCGGTTAAAATGAATTACAGAGAGGATAATGAAAAGGCAAATAATAATTTACGGATTTTCAGTGGCACTTCCGTAAATCGAGGCAACCGTAAGAAATGATGCAAGCGTGGTGCAGGAGTCTAGTGGGCCCACAGTTTTCCGTACGGCGAGGTCATCTTAAGCGAGCAATAACTGAAACCGTTACGGCGAGCCGGCGGAGACCGTTCTAAGAGGTTAAACGGAGCTGGATAGTGTATGCTCACCGCATACTAGTTTAAAGTATCACGCATTCTTAGGGTGACCGGACGGTGACTGTACTATCCGACATCTATTTAAACAGGTACCTCTGCTTCCCGCCTGAAACTTTCTCAAGCCGCATTCTACATTTCTACTGTAAATGGTGTTCAGAGAGGTCTGAAAATCGCAGGCGTCTCTCTACTCAGATCTGCAGGCCACAGTTTCAGGCCGGAAGAGCTTCGTCCGGATTCTTGAGGTAGCAGTAGCTGGAGATTTGTATAGATCTTCAATCTGATTGATTTTCTGTTTTCTATCAAGTAGCGACGAAGAAATCGTACGAACAAGTAATCATTGCAGCTCGGCGACTGCGAGAGAGATTGAGAAGTGGTATCGCATTCGAATGGAGAGGTAGAAATTTTTTTTTCCTCCTTTACTTTGAGATTTGAACCGGATCTGACGATCTCCGCTGTGATTTTGTGATTCTTCGCCGCCGATTCGTAGCTGTTGATTCCGGAGTGGAATCTGGAATTTGGATCGTCGGATAGGTCAATGGAGTTCGATTTGGAGTTTCCTCTGGCCGGAGATGCGTCCGACGTGTGGAGGAATAGGGAGGAAGCTTTGTGCCATGGTGACTGGCTCGATTCTGTTGAATCACTGTTCGCTGCCGAGTCCGATCATGTCTCGTCGCTCAAGAATCCTGATGAAGTCTCCCAGATCCGTCGCGATGCCGTTTCGCTTCTCGTCCAGGTTACTCTCTGCTGTTGATCTTCGTTTCATTTTTTTTTTAATCTGTTGGATTGATTTCATGTATGGAAAATTTATATGTGTATTTACATCCCATTCGTAGTGATTCAATTACGTTATTTAGAGTTTAAGACATTCCAATAAGTATCTTAATCTTAATCTTCTGTTGCAGGCGCAGGAGGCATTCTCTTTGGATCCGCTCCTCGTGTTCCTCGCCACGAATTACATTGATCGCTTCCTCTCCAGAGAGACAATCTCGGTACTTCACTGCCTGGCTGCTTGCGGTTCATGCATCGTGACAAATGGATTGATCGACTAGTAGACAGAAATATATTTTGGTAGATAAATAGATATATTGGTTGGTAGACAGAACGATAGGTAAATACGTTGATCGATGGATGAATGGATGGATTAAAACGTGCGATAAACTTTCCGTGATTTTTTTCAGAGGGACAAATCTTGGATCGTCGGACTGCTCTCCGTCTCCTGCTTCTCCCTCGCATGCAAGATGAACAAGATGGAATTCTCGGCGCCTAATTTCCAAGTAATCTAACCTTCTTCTTCGTCCATCTATTCTCAATCTGACCAGATCTTAAACACTTAATTCCAGCCGTCGGATGGACTGGCCTTCGACAGCCAAACAATCCGACGAATGGAGGTGTTCGTGCTGAGGGCGTTGGACTGGCGAATGCGATCCATCACACCCTTCTCTTTTCTCCGCTTCTTCCTCGCCATGTTCCCCGCCGAGGAGCCGCCATTGTTAGCCGTGCTCAAAGCTCGCGCGTCAGAGATCATCATCCTCGCCCAAACCGGTGATCAATCCGCAGCCGTTGATTTTTCATTCCTCGGATTTGTTTCCGCGAAAACTGATGATGATCTTGTCTGGATTGAACCGCCATGGCAGATTCGAAGCTTCTGAATCGCAAGCCGTCTGTGGCAGCGGCGTCGGCGCTTCTCTCCGCCTCCCGCTCGCTTCTCCCCCGCCATTTCCCGTCCTTCCGCGACGCCATTGGATCTTGCGCGTATGTTCAGAAAGTAAGCGGCATTCTACTCTTGATTCTACTTCTTCCTCGCTGTTCTCTTTCTCTCTCTCTCTCTTCCTCTCTGTCTCTCCTTGTCTGACACTCTCTCTTCACCTAGCTGTCTCTATTCTTTCTCTCTCGTTCTTGCCGAAACTCTTTCTCTCTCTCTCTCTCCTTGTCTTACACTCTCTCTTCGCCTCTGTCTCTCCTCTTTCTCTCTCGTTCTAACCTAAACTCTCTCTCTCTCTCTCCGCCTCTATCTCTCCTCTCTCTTTGTTCTTGCCTTAACTCTCTCTCTCTCTCTCGTCTCACTCTCTCTCTCTCTCTTCACCTCTCTGTCTCTCCTCTTTCTCTCTCGTTCTAACCTAAACTCTCTTTCTCTCTCTCCGCCTCTATCTCTCCTCTCTCTCTCTCTCTCTCTCCTCGTCTCACTCTCTCTCTCTCTCTCTCTTCGCCTCTCTCTCTCTCCTCTTTCTCTCTCGTTCTAACCTAAACTCTTTCTCTCTCTCTCTCTCTTCGCCTCTCTGTCTCTCCTTTCTCTTTGTTCTTGCCTGAACTCTCTCTCTCTCTCCTCGTCTCACACTCTCTCTCTCCGCCTCTCTGTCTCTCCTCTTTCATTGTTCTTGCCTAAACTCTCCCTCCTCGTCTCACTCTCTCTCTCTCTCCCCCTCTCTGGCTCTCCTCTTTCCTTTGTTCTTGCCTACACTCTCTCTCTCTCTCTCTTTCTCTTCGCTTCTCTGTCCCTCTTTCCTTATTCTTGCCTAAACTCTCTCTCTCCTCGTCTCAGTCACTCTCTAATCTCTATCTCTTCGCCTCTCTGTCTCTGATCGGCTCACTCTCTCTCTTCGCCTCGCTGTCTCTCCTCTCTTTCTCTAACTCTCTCCTCTCTTTCTGTCTCTTTGTCAAACTCATTCCTTGTCTCATTCTCTTTTCGTCTCCCACTCACTCTCTCCTCTCTCTCTGACTCCTCTCTTTCTCTAACCCTCTCCTCTCTCTCTATCTCTTTCTTTCTCATACTCTCTTTCGTTCTCTTATTGTTTCTCTCTCTTCTTTTCTCACTCTCCCTCCCTCCCTCACTCTTTCTCTCTCTTTCTGAACCAGTGAATCTTTTCTCTGTAGGAAGACTTGTGGAGCTGCTGTGCAGAATTCGAAGGAGATCGCTGCAGCACTCCCCTGGCGGTGCTTCGCCTCCATCGCCATAGCTCGAGCTCCGAGAGCGAGAGCGGCGACCTCGCCGGTTAGCTCTTATCCCAGCAGAAAGTAAATCCCTCTTTTCGATGAAGAAGACGACGTCGAGAGAAAGAAATGGAGTTTCCGGCATTCGTCTTTCTTTGGCCCTTCTTTCTTCGTAAAATTTTCGTCGTTTGTTGTCCCACAGGCTCGGCTGAGGGTCAACGGCAGCTCCCCTAGCGTGTGCTTTTCCCGGTCAATGCTGATGCATGTTCGGGTATGTCTCTCTCTTCCTCCCTCTGTAATCGTTTTTAAGCCCATTCGTTTCATCCACATGCCTTCCGACTTTTAGAGAGAGAGATAGCTGAGCAGGGGTGTTATTCATCTTTGGTTTTACTTGCTAATACGGGGGTATATTCAGAGGAGGGAGAGATAAAGTTGCATGATAGTTTGATATCTTTATCGTCATGCTCACCAATCTACGAATCTAGTCATGCTCACCAACTTGATCTTAATCAAGTTGGAACCGCATGTCCTAACACATGACTGTTAGAAATGAAGAATTGGAGCTGAAATAGTGATAGAGAGAGGAAGAGAGACGAAGAACAGATAGTCTTATTTAGAAAATCTATATGTACCCGATCATAATTATAAGGTAAAATAAACTGACCCTTTGGAGAAGACTGTTCCATCAAAATGGGGCGGTGTCCTTATTTGGAGTTTAGCTTAATTCCTGTCGGTTATTTTAATTCCTATTGGTCCTTTCTGCTCTCTTTATAGGTGGGAGGGTTATGTGGCTGTTATCTTTTGGTTGTTTGGTTAAGTTGTTTCATGTTGTCTTGTTAAGTTGACCTGATTGAAGATCTTGGTCAAACTTCCTAGATTATGAGGCCCTGGCCTATACCTTTAAAACTTATTGTCCACAGAGCATCGTTTTGGCCTTCATTAACATCTAAGTCTTCATTAACGGGACGATTTTTTCGTCCCGGGACAAAAAAATGTCCCGTCGGCAAGGTTGAACGAAAAATGTCCCTGCAATTCCGGACGTCAAAGACGATCTTCGTCCCGTCCCGTCCATCGTCAAAGCCGATCGGAAACTATAATTCATACACTATCGGGGTTGGTTGGAGGGAGGAATATCTGCCAAAGTTGCCATATTTGATGTGAGAAAGATGTGGAGAGAGAAAGACAAGTGACTTGGATAAAGCGAGTATAGTGCAGGGACGCGGACAGACGGTTTTTTTCGTCCCAGGATGAAAAAAATCGTTCCGTCCGGGGGCAAGGACAAATTCTGGGACGAAAATTTGTCCGGGGGACCGCCGGATGGGACGGTTTTCCTCCTCTGGGACGAAAAAATCGGCCGTCAGGAGGTCCCCGGACGACGGACGGAGGAATCTGGACGGGAAACCGTCGGGTTCACATCCGACGGTTGAGATGTTGACACGTGGCCTGGCGAGGACAATTTATAATATATTATTTATAAATAATGTATTTTTTTCATCCGGGACGAATTTTGGGATGAAAATTCGTCCCGGGAGGACTGGACGGGACGAAGTTTCGTCCCGGGATTATTGGACGGGACGGTTTTTTGACCGCAGACGAAAAAACGTCCAGTCCTTCGTCCATACTCTACATGGGACGTAGGACGGGACGAATTTCTTCTCGAACCGTCCACGTCCCGTCCCGTCCGCGTCCCTGCACTATAAAAGCGATAGTGAAAGCGAGGATAGAGAAATAAACGAAACAGTCATCTGATGACATCTGTGTTTCACTGATTGGTGTATAGAAAGAGAGATAGAGACTATATTCTCTCTCTAACTCCATGCTCAGAGAGAGGGGGTAGAGAGAGGACAAAGACATTCCCTGACAGCGTCTCCCCATGGGATTAAACTCCCTATCTCTGGGATCTCTATCTCTTAGTCTATCTATCTCTGTCGCTAGGATCTGAAAAGTAGCGCGCGTCCCGCGAGGAGGGCCCTCCTCCTGGGAAGATAGAGCAGTGCGGAGCAGGTGTGAGATGACGTAAGAGAGAGAAATAGACAGAAAAGATAGTGAGACAAAGGATTTGACGATGTAGTCAGATTTTTTCCTTGTCTACGTCTGCCATAGCAGCCGACCCAAACCTCACGTCCTCTCTTGCTTTCTCTATCTCTCTCTTGCTTTCTCTCTATCTCTCTCTTGCTTTCTCTCTATCTCTCTCTCACTCTCTCTTGCTTTCTCTCTATCTCTCTCACTCTCTCTCTTACTTTCTCTCTCTTGCTTTCTCTCTATCTCTCTCTCTCTCTCTTGCTTTCTCTCTATCTCTCTTTCACTCTCTCTCTCTCTCTCTCTCTTTCTCTTGCTTTCTATCTATCTCTCTCTTTATGTTGTTTTATCTCTCTATCTCTCTCTCTTTATCTTGTTTTATCTCTCTATCTCTCTCTTTCTCTTGCTTTCTCTCGATCTCTCTCTCTTTATCTTGCTCTCTCTCTCTCTCTCTCTCTCTCTCTCTCTCTCTTTCTCTTTCTCTTGCTTTCTCTCTATCTCTGACTCTTGCTCTCTCTATCTCTCTCTTTCTCTTGCTTTCTCTCTATCTCTCTCTCACTCTTTCTCTTGCTTTCTCTCTATCTCTCTCTCACTCTTTCTCTTGCTTTCTCTCTATCTCTCTCTCACTCTTTCTCTTGCTCTCTCTCTCTCTTTCTCTTGCCTTCTCTCTATCTCTCTCTCTATCTCTCTCTCTCTCTCTCTCTCTCTCTCTCTCTCTTTCTTTTGCTTTCTGTCTATCTCTCTCTTTCTCTCTATCTCTCTCTCTCTCTCTCTCTTGTTTTCTCTCTCTCTCTCTCTCTTTCTTTTGCTTTCTCTCTCTTTCTCTTGCTTTCTCTCTCTCTCTCTCTCTCTCTCTCTCTCTCTTTCTCTTGTTTTCTCTCTATCTCTCTCTCTTTATCTTGTTTTATCTCTCTATCTCTTGCTTTCTCTCTATCTCTCTCTCTCTTCCTCTTGTTTTCTCTCTATCTCTCTCTCTTTCTTTTGCTTTCTCTCTCTTTCTCTTGCTTTCTCTCTCTCTCTCTTTCTCTTGCTTTCTCTCTATCTCTCTCTTTCTCTTGCTTTCTCTGTCTCTCTCTTTATCTTGCTCTCTCTCTCTCTCTCTCTCTCTCTCTCTCTCTCTCTCTCTCTCTCTCTCTCTCTCTCTCTCTCTTTCTCTTGCCTTCTCTCTCTCTCTCTCTATCTTTCTTTCTTGCCTTCTCTCTATCTCTCTCTCTCTCTGTCTCTCTCTCTTTCTCTTTCTCTTGCTCTCTCTCTCTCTCTCTCTCTCTCTCTCTCTTTCTCTTTCTCCTGCTCTCTCTCTCTCTCTCGCCTTCTCTCTATCTCTCTTTCTTTTTCTCTTGCTCTCTCTCTCTTTCTCTTACCTTCTCTCTATCTCTCTCTCTCTTTATCTTGTTTTATCTCTCTATCTCTCTCTCTTTCTCTTGCTTTCTCTCTTTCGCTCTCTCTTTATCTTGTTTTATCTATCTATCTCTCTCTTTCTCTTGCTTTCTTTCTATCGCTCGCTCTCTTTATCTTGTTTTATCTCTCTATCTCTCTCTTTCTCTTGCTTTCTCTATATCGCTCTCTCTCATTATCTTGTTTTATCTCTCTATCTCTCTCTCTTTCTATTGCTTTCTCTCTCTCTCTCTATCTTACTCTATCTCTCTATCTCCTTCTCTTTATCTTGCTTCATATCTCTACCTCTCTCTCTTTCTCTCTATCTCTCTCTTTATCTTGCTTTATCTCTCTCTTTCTCTTTCTTTCTCTCTCTCTCTCTCATTTCCTATTTGTCTGTCTTTTTCTCTGTCTCACTCACTCTTATTCTCTCTCCCACTCTCTTTCTCTGACTCTCTCTCTTACTTTCTTTTTGTCTCCCTTTTCTCCCTCTCTATCTCTCTCTTATTGTCTCTCCACTGTTTCTCTTTCTATCTCTTTCTCGCTAGAGATATCTACAGGAGAGACAAATAGGGTTGAATAAGGGAGCATACACTTACGCATCAGTCATGATACAAGAACAGCAGAAAGACGAAATGGTAGGTAATGCGGGCTCGGCCCACATCTATTTTCTATTCTTTATTTCTTTCCCCATTCTCATTGCCCCCATTAATTTAAACTTTTGATATATTATCTCTAAACTTTTATTTATTTTATTTTAAATAATTCATATTATGCACATTAAAAAATAGATAGGACATGGATGAAGTTGAATAGATGTGCAGAAATAGAAATAAAAGAGCAGTAAGCGTAGCCTTTAATTTGTTTTCCTTGACATGCTGTAAGCATGTGAAATATTGGTTCTTAACAGTGCAAATAAAATAGCTGAATAGAAAGATGTTAGATTATGATATGAAAATGCAAGAATTTTGAAAGTGTTAATTAAAAGAGTTTTTATCTATTATTTTTATTTTTCCCCCAAATATTTTCCGCATAACTTTAAATCTCGAAAAGTTTTGGGGATAGGGTAAAAACGGGCAACAAAAATTATAAATAGCGTTTTGGCTTTAAAGGTTTCTCCGTCCGTTGACGGCTACTTTGGATGTGATACGACGCCAAGACTACGATCAGGCGTTATCTCTCTCTGCCTCTCTCTATACTTCTCTCTCTTCTTCTTTTTGTTATCTCTTAGTCTTTCTGAATTATTCCTTTTTTGCGTCCTCTCAGTACTGTTCTCTCTCTAGATCTCTATTTATCTCGCTTCATCTCTCTATATTGCTCTCTCGTTCTCGTTTCATCTCTCTATACTTATCTCTCTTTCTACTTCTCTCTATACCGCTCTCCTTATTTCTCTTCATCTCTCTATATTTCTCTCTCCGCTTCTCTCTATATTGCTCTCTTTATCTCGCTTCATCTCTCTATATTTCTCCCTCTCCTTCTCTCTATATTGCTCTCTTTATCGCGCTTCTTCTCTCTATATTTCTCCCTCTTCTTCTCTTTATATTGCTCTCTTTATCTCGCTTCATCTCTCTATATTTCTCTCTCCTTCTCTCTATATTGCTCTCTTTATCTTGCTTCTTCTCTCTATATTGCTCTCTTGTTCTGGCTTCATCTCTCTATAGTTCTCTCTATCCTACTCTCTATATTGCTCTATTTATCTCGCTTCTTCTCTCTATATTTCTCCCTCTTTTTCTCTCTATATTGCTATCTTGTTCTCGCTTCATCTCTCTATCTTCTTCTTGATTCATCTCTCTATATTTCTCTCCTCTCTATGTTGCTCTTTCGTTCTCGCTTCATCTCTCTATACTTCTCTCTTTATCTCGCTTCATCTCTCCATATTTCTCTCTCGTAATCGCTTCATCTCTCTATATTTCTCTCTCCTTCTCTTTATATTTTTCTCTCCTCTCTATATTTGTTCTCGTTCTCACTTCATCTCTCCATATTTCTCTCTCTTCTTCTCTTTATATTGTTCTGTCATTCTCTCTCCTCTCTATATTTGTTCCCGTTCTCACTTCATCTCTCCATATTTCTCTCTCTGCTTCGCTCTATATTGCTCTTTCGTTCTCTCTTCATCTCTCTCTCTCTCTCTCTCCTGCTCTCTATATTTGTTATAGTTCTCGCTTCATCTCTCTATATTTCTCTCTTTCCTTCGCTCTATGCTCCTCTCTCGTTCTCGTTTCATCTCTCTATTTCCCTCTCTCTCTCCTTTTCCTTCTTTCAATATTGCTCCCTCGTTATCGCTTCATCTCTCTATATCTCTCTCTACTTATTTCTATATTGCTCCATCATTCTCGCTTTATCTCTCTATCTTTCTCTCTCTCCCCTTCTCTCTATATTGCTCCCCCGTTCTCGCTTTATCTCTCTATATATCTCTCTCTCCTGCTTTCTATACTGCCCATCGTTCTCCCTTATCTCCCTATATTTCTCTCTCTCTCTCTTCTTCTCTCTATATTGCTCCCTCGTTCTCGCTTCATCTCTCTAAACTTCTCTTCCACTGTCTCTCTTGTTTCTCTCTCATCCCCGTCGCAATGAAAGGAGAGAGAAGGATGAGAGGGAGACGCGGCTTCCTTCTCGCCTGCTTCTACCCGGCGGCGATGGACGGCGGAGATCTCTCGGCCGCCGTGGCGGAGGCGCCGCCGTCCGTCGGCGAGGAGGACCATCGCCGGCGACTCACCACCGCCGTCCGATCAGTGGTCCTCATCTCTCTCCCTTTCCTCTCCCTTTCATCTATTAAACTCTCTCGCTGATGTTAGTATGTGGGTTGTTGAACAGGGGAATATCCCGGCCGTCGATCGGGAATGGGACGGCGGCGGCGCCGCCAACGTGTGGGTGTTGGCGGTGATGGGCGTCGTCTTGTTCGCGGTTATCTTCGGGGGGAGGACGTGGGCGATTATGTGGACGTCCACGTGTCTCTGCTTGGCTCAAAGATTATTTAATAATAGTAATAAAAGCTCTGGAAGGAGAATTAAGTTTTTTTAATTGATTTTTCCATTGCCATGATCGTTGAAGATTGGGGAATTTTGCAGGAAGAGTTTCTTCTGTCGTGTTTGTTTGTGTAATTTCCTAGTTTCTTTCTTCTGTTGTGAATACCGTCATGGGATGTATTGCTTAGAGAGATTGATGGCTGTTTGTAGAGAGATAGATAGGTGTATTGCTTATTTGCTTAGAGAGATAGATGACTGTTTGTAGAGATATAGATGGGTGTATTCCTTATTTGCTTAGAGAGATAGATGACTGTTTGTAGAGAGATAGATAGGTGTATTGCTTATTTGCATAGAGAGATAGATGACTATTTGTAGAGAGATAGATAGGTGTATTGCTTATTTGCTTAGAGAGATAGATGACTGTTTGTAGAGATATAGATGGGTGTATTCCTTATTTGCTTAGAGAGATACATGACTGTTTGTAGAGAGATAGATAGGTGTATTGCTTATTTGCATAGAGAGATAGATGACTATTTGTAGAGAGATAGATAGGTGTATTGCTTATTTGCTTAGAGAGATAGATGACTGTTTGTAGAGAGATAGATAAGTGTAGTGCTTATTTGCTTAGAGAGATAGATGACTGTTTGTAGAGAGAGAGAGAGAGAGAGAGAGAGAGAGAGAGAGAGAGAGAGAGAGAGAGAGAGAGAGAGAAGAAAGGCGTGTGGGGTTTGGGATTTAGTGTAACCGGCGGCTGTTGCCGTTCTGCATGGCTCTTGCCATCGTACACGTGAAGAGAGAGGACACTAAAGAAGAGAGGGGGGGGAGAGCGGGAGAGAGAGAGGGAAGGAGAGAGAGAGAGAAAGAGGGATGGAGGGAGAGGGAAAGAGAGAGAGAAAGTGAGATAGGGAGAGAAAGAGAGATGGAGGGAGAGCGAGAGAGAGAGATGGATGGAGAAGGAGAGAGAGAGAGGGAGGGAGAGGGAGGGAGAGAGAGGGAGGGAGGGAGGGAGAGAGAGGGAGGGGGAGGGAGAGAGAGAGAGAGGGAGAGGAGAGAGAGAGATGGAGGGAGAGGAGAGAGAGAGAGAGAGAGAGAGGAGAGAGAGAGATGGAGGAGAGGAGAGAGAGATGGAGAGAGAGAGAGAGAGAGATGGAGGGAGAGGGAGAGAGAGAGAGGAGGGGGGGGGGAGAGAGAGAGAGGGAGGGAGAGGGAGGGAGAGAGAGGGAGGGAGGGAGAGAGAGAGAGAGAGGGAGGGAGAGAGAAAAAGTGATGAGAGAGAGAGAGGGAGAGAGGGAGAGATGGAGGAGAGAGAAAGAAAGATGGGGAGAGAGGGAGAGAGAGAAAGATAGATGGAGAGAGAGGGAGAGATGGAGGGAAAGAGAAAGAGAGACGGAGAGAGAGGAAGTGATGGAGGGAGAGGGAGTGAAAGGGAGAGAGAGTAGAGACGGAGAGAGAGAGAGAGGAACGAGGAGAGAGAAGCAGAAAGAGAGAGAAATGAGGGAAGAGGGATAGAGGGATATAAAACGGGAGAGAGAGAGAGAAAGCGAGAGAGAGAGAGAGAGAGAGAGAGAGAGAGAGAATCCCCCCATCTTAGGTAGGCATTAGCCCACAATCATCACTGAACGCCCAAAGACTCGCAGTAATGAGTTAAATGGCTTCTCATAACATTATTGAAATGAAACTTTAGTTTCCAAAACATCGTGATGGAGTCATTTAGTTATGTATGTATGAAGTCTGTTGCACTCAGATCATAGCAGTGAAGTAACATGGGATTGGGGAAATTGACTTAACTACAATGTTTGAAAATGAACCATTGGAACTCCAACTTTTCATTCTTATCCACAAGTTTATTTTCTCAAATTTGAGTTTAGTCATTAACCAAATGTGGAACAGTGTTTTACACATTAGATAGTGTTAATAAGAGGCACCTACTTAAAATATCCATAATTTTTCAGGAAAATATTGATTAACATAATGTCTAGAAATGATATCGATTGAATGAACCAAAAAAATCAGGCATATTTTCACCCATATGGCTTTGTGGAATGAATAATGACTGTCGTTGTTAGGGAAATGGTAGACATGACTTAGAGATATAGTGAGGGAAAATACCACATGTGAATTATAAAGACGTTAAAATTGGGTTTGATTATGACAAAAAATGTGTAGTCATATGAAGTGGTGAAGAGGTAACCTTCTTGGGTTTAAGTCTCCATCATAACCAGATCTTCTAATCCTCTTCCTGGTGGGATAATGTTTAGATTTCTTAGGGTAAAGTTAATTGCACTTGCAGATATAAGACAAAAATGGGTTTATCGTAAAAACCTCACATCCCAAAGAACTATATGTTATCCAAGCCTCAGATCTGTTCCCAACTATGAAAAAAATTTTCAATGAATTTACTGAAGGAATATAATGAACATTGTATATCCCTGGTGCCAATATTTCATATGGATGCAGTGTGTGGAAGTAAAGAAAAAACTAGAGACAATATTGCCTGTAGGATGGGAAGATGACCTGTATCTAGATGTAGAGAGTTCATGATATGGGTAGTTTCTTTTCTATTGTATGTTTTTATAATTAAGGTGATCTTGGATACAGATAAAACTTTGATCTTGGATATGTCCTAACATGATACTCATGTTATAATATCTATATTCTTGTTGCACTGGCTCCATGAATGTTTTTTATAAATGGCTATTTCGACTATGCTAGAATCCCAAAAAATCAAAATTTGATAGTATGACCTAAAATCCACATCTTTTATAATAAAAATATTCACGCTCATTACTATTACATTGAAGAAAAATGTAAAACTCTGAGTGGATGGATTTCCCTTGTAGGGCTCTAGCAATTTGTATTTTCCTCTCGGAATAGGAGAGCATATAGGACATTTAACTCCACAATGAGGGTATTCAATTTATAAGAAATTATCCGGTCTATGAACTTAAAATTCATTATTTGAAATGAACAATTTGAATTCCAAATTTTCATTTCAATCGATAAATTTATTTCCCATATTTGAGTTTGCCCAACAATAAATTGTGGATCACTTATTTCCAGATTAGATAGCTTGAATAAGATCCACATATGTTAAGTATCCATAAAATTGAGGATAATATTGATTTGCATGTTGTCTAGTTGATTGACTTAATAAATCAAAATTAATCAAATCAAGCATATTTTCAGCCATATGGCTTTGTGAGATAGTAAAAATAATTGTTTTTTTATAAATGGTATATATGACACAGAGATATGAAGGGGGAAAAGGAATACCACTTGTGAGATATGTTGAGATGGGGCTTGAGAGATGACCAACATGATTACGACAAAAGTAAGTATTTATGCGAATAGATGATTATGTCATGTGTTATGGTGGGCATGGAACCTTACTTTGGTTGAAGTTAGTCTCCATGATAACCATATCTTCCAATTATCTTCTGAATGAAATATTTTTAAGTGGTTTTGTTAATTCTAAGGTTAATAACAGCTTGATATTAATAGTCATCATGATACTGACATAGACAGTAACAAAATGGGTTTTTATAACAAAAGGCACATCTCAAAGATAGATATGAAACATATGCCTATTACAAAAAAAACTTATTCTATTCGCTTAAGGACTGTAATGAATGATGTGTCCCTAAAGTCAATAGTTCTAAAGGATGCGTCATGTGAAGTGAAGAAAAAGGAATGACAATCATAAATTTCATGCTGATAATCATAAATATCATGCTATTTTTGTAGTCATTTCAGGTATTTTACGAATTATTTTTATTCAATGACCATAAAAGCATGTTACTCGTGCTTAAAATGATTTATTTTAATCTTAGAATGCATTTCTTGATTTATAGTCATTTAACATAGCTATATAACATTATTTTATATGAATACAATGATTTTAAACATAAAAATACTCATGAATAAAATGATTTTAAAATCGGCCCATTGGGCACATGATGACGAGGTTAGTGTGATCTTCATATTTTTTTCTTAACTCATGCCTTAATCATTTTTCCTAGGTTACCATCACTAATAGGAAAGGTTTCCACCATCACACACACCACTTCCTACTCTGCAACCCATCAACATGTATCCATCTCCATCTCTATCGTACCGGCAACGGTAAAATCATCATCACTGCCCCTTTTTGTTGCTTGTTGGTGCATATCCGACATCATCTCTGCCTCAACCAACGTGGTATCTCTTTCAACCATCATCCAGTGTTCCCAAAGCGTTGGCTAAGGAAAAATGCATATTATTCTATTATATAATAAATTAGGTTAGCTAGGATATTATTTTCTAATCATTTTATAATTACTTTAAATTAATTTAACTATTTTAGTTTTATCAATTCATGTTAAATTACTAAAATACGTATTAAGAACATAAAAATTAAAGCTAAAATTCACTTATTGAATACTTCTTCTCTGAGGATTCAACCATTACACTCCCTATTCTTGTTAAGGAAAATTATTTTTTTTTCGCATATATCAGAAGGCTTAAAACAACATTTTCTGACCCTAATTTCTGGTTCATCCCATGCCTCTAGGAAGACATACCATTTCTTATATGTGATTCCATAAGTTGGATACAATAATGAATTTTATTTTGGATGTATGCCAATACAATAGTTATGCTATAATATAGAAGTTCTATGTGCCCAAGTTTCTTGATAATTTTTTTGGAAGTCTTTTCACAATGCTTGAAAAGAAAAAAAAATTCAAGAGTATAAATTGACATTAAGTGTTGACAGAAACCCATTTCTCTTTGATATTAATATTTGTAAGGAATTTTTTTCCTGAATAGAGCTTGTTAATATTTTATTTAAGAAAAAATAAAAGTCCCACACAAGGAGTGGATGAATTTATCTTAGAAAGTTATACCTATTTGTTTCTTTCTCTCGGACGAAGAGGGCACATGTTTTAGATAGTGACATAAAATCTTTGTTTCTAAAATTGGGCTACATGGGAATATCTGCCATTAAAATCCATGATGGTAGTCCTATTTGATGGGATTATATAGTCTATAGTATAATCACACATCACAATTCTTATTTAGTATTCATTAATAGAAATCATACTCACTATCACACACGTGCTGCTTATAATGAAATTCAAGTATACGTATAATTATTAGCGAACTCTAATGACATCATAATATGGTAGTTATTCATCTTTAAAAACTTATTCTAAACATTACTATTCATAGTATTTTTGAGATGGACATAAAAATATTCAGATATAATATCTGTATCCATTCATGCTCATATGATGGGGATGGTTAATGACATAATCATTCCTATAGAGATAATGAGATATAGATAATGAGATATGGATGGTTATGTTTTGAAAATGATCTATGAGTCACTAATCACATGATTCCAAATAGTGTTATCCCTTAAGACAACAAGTTCAAAGATATGAATGTGAAATCAAGATGGTATTTTCATTGAATGAAGATGAGAAAGCTCAGGGAAGTTGATGAAATGTCAAAAAAATGATTTTTCTAATAATTTCCCAACGCATGAATCCTAATTAGGACGGCCAATCAGGTTTTTATAGTTGAACCTGTCCTCAATTATTCAAGGAGTGTCCTATGGATGAGGATAAAATAATTGACGAGCTCTTAATAAGCAGGAACACCTAATGTAGCTTTGCACCTCATGTGTTAGCAACAAACTATCTATGGAATCGAATTGATCCATAAAAATTAATATTTTATGTTAAATATTATTAGTTAACAATGTTATATAATAAAAAATTATTGTGTTTACAAACTAATTAATTAGACGGGCAAAAGGCCTAGAAGGTCATACACATAAGGCTTAACGGACATCTATGGGTATATTTAAAGTATACGGGTTTTTATGAAAATTAAATTAGTATGAAAGAACTATACTTCTAAATTGAGAAACACAAATCTGAGTCTTTCCTTGGGTGTTCCACCTTCTTCATTTTTTATTGATGTAACTCTCTTCTCGGTGTGACTGGGATAATGAGGAACCCTTTTGGATCTCTTCTCGCATTGATAAAAAGGAAGACTGAGAGATATCTAGAGGCTGAACACATATGATGAGGTCCACATTGATATATCTAGAGGTCAAAAATATTCAGAGACCTGTATAGGTTGATGAAATTTCTCAAGATGTTGAGAAATGTTACTTATATTTAGGGACCAACAATATTTGGAAAATAAACTTGATTCATATCTGATATCAAGTAACCGATACAGGATTTAGTTGTTGTGTTCCTTAACTAGATACTGTCATATGCAAATCTATATGTGAAATACATTGACCATTGAATAATATTACCATACTAAGGATCGATAAATATTAATTTTACAGTGAGCATATAGTACTGTAATTGGAGTATTTTTTCATGTTAAGCAAAAATTTCAGGAAAATTGAAGCATACATCAGGGATGAGCACATAAGTACTTTCACAAGTCCTTTCGGGTTTAAATTCAGGTTGAAATCTTAAATTTGCATTGTCAAGTTTTATTGTCTTCCATTTGATTGAGAAATTATATATTTAATCATTTTGAATACTGAATATTGTAATTTAAGTTCAGTTCTTGTAAGGAGATCTGTACAAATTTGAGTGATGGCAGACTGAGCCAGCAATGAGGTACCTAGGGTTGGTCATTTGGTGCGACCGGTGCGATTTTAGGCCAATGTGTGGTCAAGTTCAATGTTTCGGACCGCACATAGGACAGAGTTATATTAAATCGCATCGCACATCGGCCACTGTTGTGTGGTGCAATTGTGTGATTTTGGCCGGTTTTTTTCTAAAGTTTTGAATAAGGGTTTGCGAGCTGTAGCGGCTGTTAAGCATTTGGGCATTCGGAGTCTTGGACTGAAGACTGTCACTCTCTTCGTCGGTCTCCATCGGTCAGGCATTCACTCGGTTGATCTCCGTCGGGCATCCGTCGGGTCTCCACTCTCTCTCACTCTCTTCCTCCTTCGGGCCTCCACTCTCTCTCACTCTCTTCCTCCTTCGGGCCTCCACTCCCTCTCACTCTCTTCCTCCATCGGGTCTCCACTCTCTCTCACTCTCTTCCTCCATTCAAAGAAAAAATGAAAATTTAAAAATAATTAAAGGGTCTTATCCAATTAATTTTGGTTTTCCTATGGTTTTACTTAGGAAAATATGGAGGAGAGAGAAGCGGAGGGCCATATCTCTAAATAAAATTGTGCACCGTCCCTTTACGCTCAAATGTCCAACTTTGTGTGATGTGCGGTACGATTTTGTCGCACAAATTCAGACCACACATCAATCTGTGCTTTTGTGCGATCAGAAAAGTCACGCAGTGGACGAAAAAATCGGACCGGACCGTACGACCGTCCCTAGAGGTACCTGAGTGGCCATTGGAAGAAGAAGAGAAAGCGTGCATACCTTGAAAGGCTAAGTTGGCTCAAGGTCATTTGCATTTTCAACTCCTATATAGGAGATATCCGTGTATCCCTATTATTAGGCTGTTTTAGCATGGGGGGCTACAAAGACTTGGTTAGGGACTGATTAAAAAAAATTCGGTCAGATATCCCGGGACAGGAGTAAGTTGCTTGCCATAACCTGTATAAAAATCTCATGTGTTATCATCCTCCTTCACTATCATTAAAAAGGATTAGAAGAAATCTAGGATTATATTAATATCCAAAGTAAATTTGAAAGGACAGCCTAATTCAACCTCCCCCCCCCTTAGGCCATTCATAGTGCAATATATCAACAATGGGGAGACTATACAAAGCCCTCCATTTACACATATGAAAAGGAGATATAGAGAAGAAAAACATTAGCTACGAAAGAGGTATCGGTCTCGCCACCACCTACACTACTGCGTTGAGTTATCTCCTGGTAAAGCTGTATCTGCCTGCTCGCCCTAGCCTGTAGCTAGTACGACGTCCGCATCACCTATTTAACGTATTTAAAAATATGGGGATAGATTGAGAGCACTTATTTAACCTCTCTTTCAATCCATGCCCTTCTATTTATAAATTGTGGCGTGGATCTTTGTACAAATAAGTCATAAACTTGTGTCCTACATGTATGGCTGATTGAAAGAGAGTGAATTTAACAGATCCATCAAACTCATCCTTAGTATCCTGGGTGTGTGAAAAGAGGAATTAACGAAGAGGGGGAGCTTACTTTAACTTTAAAATTACTGTCATTCTGGTGGAATGTAAAGATCTAAGGTAAGCATCCTCACCTTATGTTGGTTCTTTTCATCATCAACATTAGCATACATGCATCTCATCATCCTAGTATATCATCACACCATGTATTTACACATACCATACCAATCATGTCTTAGGGCTTTCAAGTCATCATCTCTTCACCATCCTACCATCCTTTCCCTTGCTTAAATCTTTCTTTTTATCCTATCTCCATTGTCTACTTATTTATCTTGTTATCATCACACCCTTCTAACTGTCACTCTTTATTCAAATACCCACATAATCACCATCCCCTATAATCTTGTTAATCTAATAATAATTATAACCTTCTCACCTTTCATTTTCCTTGTCTCTCAATCCCATATTTTATACGCATCTCCCCTTATATCTCAATAACTATTAAAGACTATTAAATATTAATTAGTAAATTATTAATTATTGTTCCTTGTCGAGATGATTCATACTAATCACTATCCATATTTACTAGGAAAGTATAGTTTTTTACAGGGACACCCACTCTCCCCAGGAGATGACCCATATTTACTGAGTACTCTAATCACACTACCTAGATCCCTGTTACGAATCCCTCTCGTGAGGCCATATACTTGAACGGCTTGAGGAGACTCTCTCAAGGAGAAAGTCAAGAGTGTAATTAGTTCCCCAAAAGGTAGTCCTTTCTATGGTTGTCTCCAAACTCCTTTATCCATTTATTAGAAGGAAAAAAGCCTGGGTGCCTTGACCTATTAATAGAGAAGTGACTTGAGACTATTGAAAGTAGAGTATAGGGTAACTATAAAAAGTTATTTTGTTTTTACTTGGTTAAATAATAGCATATTTGTAGGAGTAATATTATTGAATCAAGACGAATTACGAATGTTAAGCACTTTATGAATACAAATTAAAATAGATAGATTTATGTGTTGAAAAGAACTGTATAAACCCTACCTTGGGCTCCTTCCAAGGCCTGTTCATTCATCAATCCATTCCCAGATTTTTACAGAATCTCATATTAGAAAATAGAGTAATCCAAATCAAAATGATATAACAATGTGTTTTAAAGACCTGTATAAACCCAGTATTGGGCTCCTTCCAAGGCTTGTTTATGCATCAATCCAAGCCCAGCTTTTTACAAAATCTAATATTAGAAAAGAGAATAATCGAAATTAAAATAGGCATAACAATGTGTTTTAAAGATTTTTATGACCCAGTCTTGGGCTATTTACAAGGCCTGTTCATTCAGCAATCCATGCCAAGATTTTTACAGAATCCCAGAATAGAAGATAGAGTAATCTAAATTAAAATAGACCAAATCATGTGCTCAAGCCTAGTTAATTCATCAATCCATCACCATATTTTACAAAATCCCAGAGTAGAAGAGAGAATAATCTAATTTAAAGCAGACCAAATCATGAGTTCAAGCCCAGTTCATTTATCAATTCATGCCCGTATTTTTTTAAAAAATCCCAGAATAAAAGAGAGAGTAATGTGAATTAAAATGGTCAGACTTATATATTTAAAAGAACTGTGTAAACCCTTGTATTAGGGTACTTCCAAAGCCATCTCATTCATTAATCCATCACCATATTACAGACCTATGTGTTCGACATTAAAATTAAAGATAGAGTAATCCAAATTAAAATCGAAAAAACTGTGTTTCAAAGAACTGTATAAACCTATCTTAGCCTACTTCCAAAGCCAGTTCACTCATCAGTCCATGCCCAGAAGTTTATAGAATCCCATAGCAGAACAGAGAGTTAATCCAAATTAAAACACAATTAATCATATGTTTAAAAGAACTGTACAGACCCAGCCCCAGTTCATTCACCTATCCATGCCCAAATCTTCATAGTCTTAGGCTACTTCCAGACAGTAGCAAAACATATCTTGGGCTACTTCAACAGACTCCCAGAATAGAAGAGAGAGTAATCTGAATTAAAATAGACCAAATCATGTGTTCAAGGCTTCAAGCCTAGTTCATTCATCAATCCATCCCCATATTTTTACAGAATGCCAGGATAGAAGAGAGAGTAATTCAAATTAAAACAGACCAAATCACGTGTTCAAGCCTAGTTCATTCATCAATCCATCCCCATATTTTTACAAAATCCCAAAATAGAAGAGAGAGTAATCTAAATTAAAATAGACCAAATCATCTGTTCAAGCCTAGTTAATTCATCAATCCATCCCCATATGTTTACAGAATCCCAGAATAGAAGAGATGGTTAATCCAAATAAAAACACAATTAATCATATGTTTAAAAGAACTGAACAGACCCAGCCCCAGTTCATTCACCTATCCATGCCCAGATTTTCACACTCTTGGGCTACTCCCAGACAGTAGAACCAAAGACCAAGAGTCATCTTCTTCCCCAACCATGGCGGCGATTTCAGCCCTTCTCCGGCCTTCTCTGCCGGGCAGCGGCCATCTCTCCACCTCCATAGCCATCAAGCTACTCCCCCACCAACGCCACGTCGCCCTCCTCCCCCTCTCCTCCTCTTCCAAATCCGACTTCGACCCATTATTCTACGGGCCTTCTCTCCAAAAGGGTCTCCCTCCTCCTCCAATTCCAGCCGACCCATCACCCGAAATTCCATCCATGGCGTCCGAGCTCGACCGCTCTTCCTTCACCCGATCCTTCTCCCTTTCCGCCCTCCGCGTGCCCGCCGCGCGCTGCTCTGAGCTCGAAAGCCGCCTACGCGGCCATCTCCTCAACTGGCCCAGAATCCGCAACGTCGCTCGCGTCCCCTCCGACGATCTCGATCCTTTCCTCGCTCCCCTTCTCGCCCATCCCCACAACCAAGAACAAGAACAAGAAGAAGAGGAAGAAGAAGAAGAAGAAGAAAGAGGAAGAATTAGCTCGGTTGAGTACAGGGAGAAGCTGGCCAAGGAGTTCAATTGGAGGGGTTTTGCCAAGTTTCGGAGCCTGGCCAAGCTCTCTCGGCCGAGGAAGAAGAAGAAGAGGGAGGAGGAGGAGGTGGGGAGTGAGAGGAGGAGGGAGATTGCGACGGTGGAGATGGTTGAGAGCGAGGGGGAGGAGAGGGACACGTGGCGGCGGCTGATTGGGGATGATGGGTTCCCTGGGGAGAGGTGGCGGGGGCCGACGAGGCTTCTGCTGCTTGATGAGAGGTACGCTGATTCTGGCGCCGGCGAGCTTCCGCAGGCTGTACAGGTGGTCTTGTTATTCTCCTTGATCTTGTTTTTTTTTTGGTTGTTCTTCCTGACCTTGTTTTGTGATTGTTCTTCTTGATATTGTTTTGTGGTTGTTCTTCTCGGACTTGTTTTATGGTTTTTCTTCTTGGACTTGTTTTGTGGTTGTTTTCTTCGTGCGTACAATCTGTTTGATTTTTTTCCCGTGAGAAAAACTCCATCGTTGTTGTGAGAGAACTCCATCATGACGATTAGGAAGGTGCTATGAGGATGGATTTTCATTGTGGTTGTACATTGTCATCATTCAGATGGCGAATTCTTCGTCGTCTTGTCTTCGTCTCAGTGTTGCCTTTTCCACTTCTCCTTTGTTGCTTCAGAATAGGAGATGAAACGAAGAGGATGACACAGATGCCACCGACGATGAGGATGACAATGACGACGACGACGACGTTGATGATGCTGATTATTTTGATGAATTTGATGAACGTGACAATGGCGAAGACTAGGATGATGACAGCGGAGATGAGTAGACAATGATGACGATGACGAGGGGATGAAGGCAATGATGATAATTATGGCAATTGTTGTCGTCATCATCATATGTCCCATCATTCGTAGTTCGTCTTCATCTCATCATCATTCGTCTTTTGTTTCATACGAACAGGAAATGATGATGCTGCCGCTGATGATGATGAATTCGATGACAAAGAAGATGGTGAGGGGATGACAACAACGATGATGCTGATGATGAATTCATCATTGTCTTGTCATCATGTCAGCATCATCCTATCATAGTCTCATCATTGATGATGATGATGATGACAACAATTGCCATAATTATGAGTTGTCTTTGACCGCCAGTCCTAGTTTTAAGACAATGTCCAAGGCTGACCCAGCTTATCTTTCTAGGTCCTCATGCGTGGTGAGCCGTCGCAGTTTGAGCTCGTTCGGTGCCGGCTGACCTTGACCTATGAATATTGGCCGGCCAATGAGGTAGTTGACCTCACCGTTGACCATTGACCATTGACCAGTCAAACATAACATAACTAGCTTGTCAGATCTTGGCTTCACTTCTCCCGTCCGGCCTGATCGTCCCTTCTGCCTTTGAGACCGTGGGCCACATCGCACACCTCAACCTGCGAGACGAGCATCTCCCTTTCAAAAGAGTCATAGCTCAGGTGCCAAGCTTTTTGTTTGATGTGGACTATTGACCGTTCACCATTGACCATTGACTTTTGACTGCTTTAGGTTATTCTGGACAAGAACCGGCCAAAGATTGAAACCGTGGTCAACAAGACCGAGCCCGTTCAGGGCGACTTTAGAACCATGTCGCTTGAAGTCCTGGCCGGAAACCACTCTCTGGTGACGAGCGTAGTCGAGGGCGGGGCCCGTTTCCAGGTCAACCTTGCCACTGTGTATGCCCCATCCTGATAGTCAACCCTCATTGACCACCTTTAGTCAATGCCATGACTCGTTTACATCTTTCTTCTCTTTCCTGAAGCTACTGGAATTCCCGGCTGGCGATGGAAAGGCAGCGTCTTGTGAGCGGCTTCCGCAGCGATGACATTGTTTGTGAGCCCTCCCCTTTGACTTTGACTTTGACTTTTGTGTGCACTGACTGGTCTGATGATGCAGGCGACGTCTTCGCCGGTGTAGGGCCAATCGCCATTGCTGCCGCCAAGAAGGTGAGACGAGTCTATGCTAATGACCTGAATCCGGCGGCTGTGGACTACTTGAGAACTAATCTCTCCCTCAACAAGCTGGAGAGAAAAGTTCAGGTGTGTTGACTTTTGGGTCAAGGTCAAACTTTCCATGGCTGCCTTTCACTCTGGGTCAACGGTCTTTCAATTGACTTTTGGTCAATGCAGGTGTTCAACATGGATGGCCGTCGCTTCATCGAGGCTGTCTTCTCCTTGTTACCTACGCCAACGGGCGGCGAGACCACCACTCACTTTGTGATGAATCTGCCTGGGGACGCCGTTGACTTCCTGGGTATTAATTAACTATCAAAATTGGGATTTTTTGTTTAACACCCTGATTTTTTTGTAATTTGGCGGGACAGATGCTTTCAAGGGGAGGTTAGGGCGCAGTGGTGGTGGCGTGACCAAAAGGCTTATGATCCACGTGTACGGGTTCTCCAAGTCCCGGGATCCAGAGTATGACTTTCGCGAGGTCTGTTGACTGCTCGAAAGTCAAATATCTCTGGTATGGTCAAAGTCAACGAGTTTAATATTTCTTTTTTGTTGACTGCGCAGAGAATTGCCTTGGCTCTGTGCTGTGACCTCTCCTCTGAGGTCGACATCCACCGTGTGCGCCTCGTCGCTCCCGGCAAGTGGATGCTCTGCGCCTCCTTCCTCCTATCTGCCATTAGCTTTGGCCCAACGGCCAGGATATAGAGAGAGAAACCAACACGATTAATTTCATTACATGTATTTATATTATATAATATGATATTATTTTATATCATATTACATTACATTATATTGTATTATATTAGTGTATTGTTTATTATATTGTATTAGCATGTTATGTTTAGGGAGTGTCTGTTTTGGTCTCGATATCAATTCTTAGCAAATACCTATACCTATACCTAAATTTCACTATGGTCTCAGTTTTGGCAGAGATTGATTTCCGTCCAATAAAACCTATAAGCTTGGTCACATGCCTCTGAAAAAAGCATACTGAAAGTTTAAAAGTCAAAGTCAACATTTAAGTAAAAATATTAATTAAAAGAGAAATAAAATCCTGTACTAGGTAAATATTCCATTTTTGTCATGGATTAACTACAGAATCAAAGGCTTAACTTTATCTGCACATATTTTTATATATATTTAAATTTAAATTTATGTAATTGTATATTTAAATATTTACCTAGTTATGTATTTATATGTTCAAATAGTTACTTATTTACATATTCAAATATACAGGCATTTACATAATTACATATTGAAGAGTTTAAATTTCGTGTAGTTATGTATTTGTATGTTCATCTTATTGGTGTATTTATGTCATTTCCATATTTGTATATTTTTGTATATATTAATTATGTATTTATTGTATTTTAATATTTTATGTCTTTTTGTATATGTTAATTATGTTTTTGTTGGATTTTCATATTTATGTTTTTTTGTATTTTTTTAATATTGACGTTATTTTCATATTTATGTATATGTTATTTGTGTATTTTTATGATTTGCATATTGATGTTATTTTCATATTTATGTATTTTTGTATATGTTAATTATGTGTTTACTGGTTTTTCATATTTATTTTTTTGTATTTTTTATTTGCATATTGGCATTACTTTCATATTTACGTATTTTTATACGCATTATCTGTGTATTTATGTATTTTGTACGTGTTATTTGTGTATTTATGTATTTTTGTACATGTTATTTGCATATTTATGCAGTTTGGTATATGTTATTTGTGTATTCATGTATTTATGTCTTTTTTGTCTCTTTGTATTTATGAGATTTTGAATTTGATTTACCTTTCTCAACATGTAAAATCTGTAGCGCAGTTGGCATAAGGTCATGTTTCTAATGTGGGTGCCCTGGGATACAATTTTAACAGATTTATGTTTTATAAATATTATTTTCTGTACTGAGTTTCGGTCCGCTTTTCCATTTTGTTTGCTTGTTATATCGAACACGGTAACTAACTTTCAGTACACTCTTGATTCCCAAACCGATGGTATCAGTTAGGTTCGGCTTTCGCGAATTTGCTTAAAAAAATGGCAAACCCCAGTTATGTTATGTTTGTTAGGTTAGCATATATTATGTTTTAATCTATGTATATAGAGAGAGTGGGAGAGAGAGGGAGGGGAAGAGAGAGAGGCATACAGAGAGAGAAAGAGAGAGGGAGAGTGTGTGAGAGAGGGGTTGAGAGGATAGAGGGGGAGAGAGAGGACCGAGGGGGATAGTATCTGAGAGAGAGGGAGAGAGGATAGAGAGGGAGAGTGAGAGAGAGACATACAGAGAGAGAGAGAGAGCAAGAGAGAGGGACGGAGAGTGTGTGTGAGAGAGGGAGAGTGAGAGAGAGACATACAGAGAGAGGGAGAGGGAGAGGGATAGGGAGGGAGTGTGTGTGTGAGAGAGAGGGAGAGAGGATGGAGAGGATAGTGAGAGAGAGAGGGAGAGAGGATAGAGAGGGAGAGTAAGAGAGAGGGAGAGAGAGAGGGAGATAGAGAATGAGAGAGGATAGAGAGGGAGAGTGAGAGAGAGACATACAAACTACAGAGAGGAGAGTGAGAAAGAGAGAGAGAGGGAGAGTGTGTGTGTGAGAGAGGGATAGAGGATAGAGGGGGAGAGTGAGAGAGACACATACAGAGAGAGAGGGAGAGTGTGTGAGAGAGAGGGAAAGAGGACAGAGAATGAGAGTGAGAGAGAGACATACAGAGAGAGAGAGAGGGAGAGAGACATACAGAGAGAAAGGAAGGGGAGAGAGAGGATAGAGATGGAACTGAGTCAAAGAGAGAGAGATAGACATACAGAGAGAGAGAGATATGGGGGGGAAGAGAGAGATGATAGAGATGGGAGAGAAAGAGATTGAGAGAGACAGGGAGAGAGAGAAAGATGGGGAGAGAGAGAGAAAAGGAGGTGAAAATTGATCTGCATTAGTCTGATGGCCACGATTTAGAGAGAAAAAGTAAACCCAGTTTTTTTAAGAGATAGAAAGAGAGGGAATGTCCCTCAGATCTGAATTGGGATCTGCCAAAACGGTCAGGATTTAGTGAGAGAAAACAACCTAGTTTTTTATAGGACGAAACTGAGATCTAGAGCGAGAAAGCAAGAACTGGGATCTGACAAAGCCCCGACAGCAGTTGTACAGATAGAAAACAACCCCCTTTTTCAAGACATAGAAAGAGAAAGAGGGGATCTCCGTTTTTAGAGATAGAAAGCAAGCCCATTTTTCCAAGCAATGGAGCCAGAGAGAGAAAGAGATGGCCAGAACTTAGAGAGAGAAAGCTTAAGAAACTCTTTTTTAAGAATTAGAGATCTGAACTGGGATCCCCGTTTTCTCTCTCCTCTTTCTCTCTCCTCTGGGCAGGGTTAGAGAGAGAAAGAGATGGCCAAAATTTAGAGAGAGAAAGAGATGATCAGAACTTGGAGAGAGAAAGCAAAACAAGCTCATTTTCAAGAACTAGAAGTCTGAACTAGGATTCTTCCTTTCTCTCTCCTCTTTCTCTCTCCTTTTCTCTCTCCTCTTTCTCTTTCCTCTTTCTCTCTCCAGCAGGGCTAGAGTGAGAAAGAGATGGCCAGACCTTGGAGATAGAAAGCAAAACAAGCTCGTTTTCAAGAACTAGAGGTCTGATCTAGGATTCTCCCTTTCTCTCCCCTCTTTCTCTCTCTAGCAGGGCTAGAGAAAGAAATAGACGGCCTGGATTTAGAGAGAGAACGTAAAACAAGCTAATTTTCCGGAACTAGAGATCTGAAGTTCTGAACTAGGATCCCCTTTCTCTCTCCTCCTCTCTCCATCAGGGCTAGAGAGAGAAATAGACGACCAGGATTTAGGGAGAGAATGCAAAACAAGCTAATTTTCAGGAACTAGAGATCTGAACTGGGATCCCTCTCTCTCTCTCCATCGGGGCTAGAGAGAGAATGAGACGGCCCGGATTTAGAGAGAACGCAAAACAAGCTAGAGAGAGAAATAGACGGCCAGGATTTAGAGAGAGAACGTAAAACAAGCTAATTTTCAAGAACTAGAGATCTGAACTGGGATCCTTTTCTCTCTCCTATTTCTCTCTCTAGCAGGGCTCTGACGTTCTTTTCTACTTATGTTTTCGGCGCCGCAGGGGGCTATTAATAGCGGGTAATCATAGACTACTGCCAGTAATCCATGATCAAAATCTATTTCCTAATGTTCTAATTTTATATTCCCTATAGTTCGACCTAGCCTTTCTAGAACTGGCCAGCCGCCGACCAGGCGGCGCCGCTGTTCCCCCATTCGTCCAGCTCAGCCAATTATTCCTTGCCACCGTGTCGGCCCCTCTCAGGCAAAAAAATTACACGTGGACCAATCGGCCAATCTTCCCTCGCCACATGGCAGATCCCCCGGGGCCCACCATCTCCACGACAAAAGCACACGCGCAAAAGCCCACCAATCCCCACCGCCCGATCCAGCATCGACGGCTAAGCGACAGCCGGGTGGGGCCGGCCTGCTAACGGCTCCCGCTTCCGTTGTAGAACCCGTCCACTCAGAACGAGACACGTGGCGGAAAGCACGTACGGATCTGTAACTGAAATCGGCCTGCGTCGAGCGTGAGTATATATACTGTCGGGGGAGGATTCTGGAAGGTTCGGATTGGCGATGGAGGAGGGGACGAGGAAGAGGAAGAAGAAGGCGGGGGCGCAGAAGGGGCCGCCTCAGCGCGGGCTGGGAGTGGAGAAGCTTGAGAGGTTGAGATTGCAGGAGCGATGGCGATCGACTGACGAGATTAAGCGTCAGAGCTCCGCGATCGACGGCGGGGCTTGGCTACAGCTTCAGAGCGACGCGATCCACGGCCAAAATGAGCTGCAGCTTCAAAATTCACCGATCCGTGGCCTAAATCAGTTGCAGATTCAGAATGCACCGATCCGTGGCGAAAATCTGTGGCGGAGTCTTCCAATCGATGCTGAAAATCAGTTGCACGTTCAGAATGCACCGATCCGTGGCCAAAATCAGTTGCAGATTCAAAATGCACCGATCCGTGGCCAAAATCAGTTGCAGATTCAGAATGCAGCGATACATGGCGAAGATCAGTGGCGGAGTCTTCCAATCCAGGCTGAAAATCAGTTGCGGTTAAGGAGTGAGGCGATTCGTGGAGAAAATCAGTTGCAGATTCAGAATGCAGCGATACACGGCGAAAATCAGTTGCGGAGTCTTGCGATCCATGCTGAGAATCAGTTGCAGATAAGGAGTGAGATGGTTCGTGGCGAAAATCCGTTGCAGATTCGGAGAGAAGAGATTCATGGAGAAAATCGGTTGCGGATTCATGCGGTCGATGCCGAAAATCAGTTGCAGTTTAGGAGAGAAACGATTCATGGCGGAAATCAGTTACGGATTCATACGGTCCATGCCGAAAATCAGTTGCAGATTTGGAGAGAAACGATTCATGGAGAAAATCCGTTGCAGATTCAGAATGCAGCGATTCATGGAGAAAATCAGATGCAGATTCAAAGATCAGCGATCCACGGCGAGAATCAAATGCAGATTCATACGATCCATGGCCAAAATCGGTGGCAGATTCAGAGCGCAGCGATTCACAGAGGATTTCAAGAGCAATCGACGTTGCAAGTTTATCAGCAGTCTCCTCAATCGCAGCTGCCTCCGGTCTCCATCAACCATCTCTCGTTGGAGCTCCCTTCAAGCCAAAGCTTGACCGAGCGACGAGACGCGCGAAATACAGTAAGTACACTTCCATCTGGTTGACGCCATCGATTAACATCAACCGCGTTTTTTGCGAAATTTTTGTTCATATCGAATGGATGTTCAACCGCAATTCGTTTGAAAATTCATGACGAAAGATCGTCGTGAACGTATGATCTTCCCGTGCAGGAGGTCGGAAATAGAAATCGACGATCGAAGGAGTTAAAACTGCAAGAGTTCTTCCCGTGCAGCAGCGCGTCGAACTCGCAATCAACGGCGGGAGATGAAGATCGTAATGGCGATAAGGACACGGGTCTGGATCTAACGCTGAGGATATGGTTCAAGTGATCATGATCTGGTACTCATTCTCTTCTTCTTCTTCTTCTTCATCATCCGTTTTGATTTTTGATGAGTTCTAGGAATCTCTTGAAGAGATGAGCTAGCCGCTCATTGCTCTTTCATATAATCCAGAGAGAGAGAAATATATATGTTATATGTATATTGTATATGTTCTTTCTTCCTTTTCATTTAAGATCAAGAGAAGCAAGAGAAGCGGGTGAACCCTTCTCTTTGAAGAGTTCTTGCGTCCCTTTAAGCGAAGGAACTGGGTAATTGCTCTTTCTTACAGTTTAGAGAGATAAATATCTATATATATATATATAGATAGATAGATAGATAGACAGAGAGAGAGAGAGAGAGAGAGAGAGAGAGAGAGAGAGAGAGAGATAGATAGATAGATAGATAGATCGTAAGTTAAACATACAGATAGATAGATAGATAGATAGATAGATAGATAGATAGATAGATAGAGAGAGAGAGAGAGAGAGAGAGAGAGAGAGAGAGATAGATAGATAGATAGATCGTAAGTTAAACATACAGATAGATAGATAGATAGATCGTAAGTTAAACATACAGATAGATAGATAGATAGATCGTAAGTTAAACATACAGATAGATAGATAGATAGATAGATAGATAGATAGATAGATAGATAGATAGATAGATAGATAGATAGATACATAAATAGATTGCGGGATAGAGAGAGTTAAAAAATATATAAGAAGATATGTATGTATATATATACGTATAAAGAGATAGATCGATAGATGGCGGGATAGAGAGACAGATAGATAAATCCATAGATATATAGATAGAGAGATAGAAAGAGATAGATAGATCACTATGTGGAGAGAGATAGATAGACAAATATATATAGATGGATTGAGATAGTGAGACAAACAGATAGAGATTGAAAGATATATAGATATATAAAGACAGAGAGATGGACAGATATAGAGAGATAGGAAGTGATACATATATGGATATATATAGAGAGATAGAGAGATAGAGATATATATATAGATATATAGAGATAGATAGATTGAGAGAGTTATTCTATTATCATCGTAGTTATTACACAGAAAGTTTGTGATAAATCTTTTCTTAACCGATATATTATTGGATGCCCTGAAATGCACAATTATCATTAGAGATCTATTTCACACCACGTTTTATGGGATTAAATACCTTTATTTTAAAGCTGATGAAAATAGTTCTCATTTAAATACTAACCAATGTTTCATATCACACATTTAAGGTTGATTAGAAGGTATGACTCACATTTATAAACTTTGATGTATGAATTAACATGGGATTACTTAAACGGTGATGGCATACATAAAGTATTCACTTTTATAAGTGATTTATTTACCGTAGACCATGTAGCTATTAATGCTATCTAGTAAAGTAGATATATAGGAGTAGAGAGAAAGTTGCAAAGATCTATATATATATGTTCCTGGCGAACTTAGATGCTTGCTTAGCCACGCCCACCTTGCTCACAAAACCCGTTATTTTATCCGCTTACTTCGCGCTCCGTCAGTCGCGTCTGAATCTTCATCTTCACGTTCGTCTGAATCTTCACGCTCCTCGCGCCTCATCTATTTCCGGTCTTTCCCAAGTCAAAGAATCAGTCACAGTTATTGATATAGAAGTATGTCACATCCTGTGAAAGAAAGTGTTGGACTCCCATCCCATTGATTGCTTATCACTTACATGACCACGTCGCTTATGATATATCACAAGATATATCAGTTGAATAATGCCTCCATCACCTGGACCAGACCTGCGGGATCGTGTACCTGCCTTCCATCTTAGTTATAGTTCCGGAATCCGCTCTTAAGGAAGGAACGCCAATTCCCTCGGGGCCTTGGAGTTTGGTCTTGGTCAATCAAAAAAAATGAGCACGTTCACGACGGAGGGAGGGGGCATACACACTAAGTTTATATTCAGTTAGATTAAAGCAGTAGGATTAATATTGCCATTACCGAACATCTTTCTGACAAAGAACGTGATTCATCTCCAGACTCTTCATCTTCATTTATTTTATTATTATTATTATTATTATATATATATATATGTAGAGTGAGAGAGAGAATATATCTTTTTTATTGGTATATCTTTGGGACGCTTTCAGATAAGGTGTCAGATACTTACTTTTCATATCAATAAAACATGATATATTATTCCATTTGAACCAAGTAACTACTTATTGGAGATTGAGCCATTATCCAAAATAACATAATCGATCTTTTGAACTAAAATGCATTAAAATAATATGAAAACATGCATTTGCAAGAGATCTCATTAAATATAATAAATAAAAATATCCGAACCCTCCCTAAAAATAGTTTTCACTGCCTTATTGACATAAGCATCATATAAATAATGTAAGAGCTGTGGTAGAATTTTTTTCATAGAAATTTGATAGATTGATTTAAATGTCAAATAGTCAACCCAAAAACTACAATGAGTATTTTCGTTTTTATGACAGCTTACTAACAGATATAGAAACAAGTATGTTTCTATTAATTATGATATTTTACTGGCTTCAGATAAAAATATATCTCATTCCTTGTTCGAGGGGTTAACTCTCCAGAAAAATACTGCACTAAATTCATGCTTGTTGTGGAATATAAGTGACATGGATGTCCAAGAAAAAAAACTCTTAACATTCATCCTAAAATAGTTGTATTTTTTAGGGCAGGGCTCTGAAGGAGGGTATTTTGGCTTTGATGGATTCTTCTAAAGAGTTGTATGATTAGTATTTCAATTAATGTTTCATAAATCTAATCATGATAATCTCAAAAAGGTGTAATGTCTCACATGTCCATCAGCTAGGTCTATTCATGCAGGTTCGAGCTCGTGAAATTTAATCACCTGAATTAAAGCTATAGGCATGACATTCACTCTCACTAATGACTCCAAGGGTGACTTTACCTTGAATAGACAATTTAATTTCTTCTTTACCTTGAATAGAAAGGTTGTTATTTGGACATAGTTTTGTATTTAAGCTAGTCGAATGAATGATTTACTCTTTGACATTGTGATATGCATTTAAAAATTACTATTACTATACTATTAATATAATTTTTTTACTTGCAGAGTACCATAGGATAGGACCTTGTGTTAGAAAGCAAAGCATACCTGTACATTTTATAAAAAGACTTGTGATATTTTAAGTTAAATGATTTCAGATCTACTTTTCAAATTTTACCATTTTCCATTGAAACGTCAATATTTGGATTAAAAAACTGTTGATTGTTCAAGAAGAAAAGCAAGTTCCGATCTTTCGCAAGAGAAACTTATGGATCAAAAGAAATTCATTCGATGTGAAGTTTAAACTAGTAGGGACAGCCTATCCCATCTATCCATATAAATCAGCAGTTACAATGACACATGAAGTGGTTCAAAATAACCAAATCAGGCGCATTGAAATTCATCATTAGATCATCACATAAATGTTCTACTCTGAGCTAATAGTCCTTGAACAAATTCGTTTCACTAGTATGCACTCACCCTGATGAAAAGAGAACGCATGCATAAGTTCCAAACTACTTAAGAAATCTAGAATCGCAAGATCTTCAGTATCGTCAAGAGGGACAGTGTTAAAAATGTTATTTTCGTATATTATTCAACCCTCTCCTTGTACATACACTCCTAACATGCTATAACATGACCATTGTTAATGATCATAAGCCTGAGTTCCAAAACACTTTCATATAAATTGGTGCATGTATCCCCGTGGACACGTTTTTCTCTTGAATACAAGTTCTTTCCAGTGATGAGCCCTACTGTACTCATTCTGCATTGACGCGGGTCTCTTCTATATTGAGCTCCATTTCAAAGTTCCCTTCACTGATGCTTGGGATGGATCAATTGATCTTTTATGTCTGCCTGTTCTTTACTTCCATTTCGACTATCTTTACATTACTTGTTCCATTTCTTTTACCTGATCTGCAATGCACGCAGAATGAATTTGGCAGTATCTTTTATGTATTGATCCATTTCGACTATCTTTACTAATGCTCTCGTCGTATTTCATAATCTTTGACATTCTTAATATCGTCTCTATTTAACCTGATTTTTCCCCCATCTTTAAGATAATGAGAAATGCCTGCTGGGTATTATGACTCTTGGGTCTGCGTCAAATGGGTGGAGGAACTGCGGTACCCACCCTTTCCGGTCGGAATCCACAAAGAAGTCTTGATGGACGTGTGTCCCCCTAGACTTAATCTTCCTTCGTCCTTAATGGGTTTTCTTTCTCCATATGGTTTCAGAACAGGGGCCATGATGTGGCCATAAATTTATACTAGTCTCTGTCTCTCCCCTCATCTCTCTCTCTTCCCCCTCCTCTTTCTCTGTTTCTCTCTCCCTCTTCCCATCTCTCTCTCTCTCTCTCTCTTCCCCCCTCCAATTTCTCTGTTGCGCTCTATCTCTCTGTTCTCTCTCTCCGTCTCCCTATCTCTCTCTCTCTTCCCCCCCTCCACTTTCTCTGTTGCTCTCTATCTCTCTGTTCTCTCTCTCTCTGTTTCTCTCTATCTCTATGTTCTCTCTCTCTTTTCTCTCTATCTCTCTGTTCTATCTCTGTTTCTCTCTCCCTCTTTCTCTGTTTTCTCTCCCTCTCTCTGTGTTCTCTCTCTCTCTGTTTCTCTATCCCTCTGTCTTATTTCTCTCTCTCTTTCTCTGTTTCTCTATCTCTCTGTTCTCTCTCTCTGTTTCTCTCTGTCTCTATGTTCTCTCTATCTCTCTGCTCTCTCTCTGTTTCTCTCTCCCTCTTTCTCTGTTTTCTCTCCCTCTCTCTGTGTTCTCTCTCTCTCTGCTTCTCTATCCCTCTGTCTTATTTCTCTCTCTCTTTCTCTGTTTCTCTATCTCTCTGTGTTCTCTCTCTCTCTGCTTCTCTATCCCTGTCTTATTTCTCTCTCTCTTTCTCTGCCTCTCTATCTCTCTGTTCTCTCTCTCTGTCTCTATGTTCTCTCTCCCTCTTTCTCTGTCTCTCTATCTCTCTGTTCTCTCTCTCTGTCTCTATGTTCTCTCTCCCTCTTTCTCTGTTTTCTCTCCCTCTCTCTGTGTTCTCTCTCTCTCTGCTTCTCTATCTCTCTGTCTTATCTCTCTCTCTCTTTCTCTGTTTCTCTATCTCTCTGTGCTCTCTATCCCTCTGTCTTATTTCTCTCTCTCTTTCTCTATTCTCTCTCTCTCTGTTTCTCTCTATCTCTATGTTCTCCCTCTCTGTTTCTCTCTCCCTCTTTCTCTGTTTTCTCTCCCTCTCTCTGTGTTCTCTCTCTCTCTGCTTCTCTATCTCTCTGTCTTATCTCTCTCTGTGTGTTTCTCTATCTCTCTCTTTCTCTCTTTTTCTCTTTCTCTATCTCTATGTGTTCTTTCCCTCTCTCTCTGTTTCTCTATCTCTCTGTGCTCTCTCTCTCTCTCTGTTTCTCTATCTCTCTATGTTCTCTCTCTCTCTTTTTCTGTTTATCTATCTCTCTGTGTTCTCTATCTATCTCTGTTTGTCTATCTCTCTGTATTCTCTCTCTTTCACTGTTTTCCTATCTCTCTCTATGTTCTCTCTCATTTTCCGTTTTTCTCTTTCTTTGTCTGTGTTCTCTCTCTATATATCTATATATATATATCTATCTATCTCTCTTTATCTCTCAAGTCTCTACTATACTGTAGAGTTGTTACTAAAGGGTACGAGAGCCGGAAAAAGTCACGTCGTTCTTCTATCCATTTGTAGGGTCCACGAATGAATTCAGCCATGGTGGAGGTCTGGAGGATGATATGAAGCTTGCCCTTCAGTGTTTCTCAGGGAGGAAGTACCTTCTCCCATTCATCCTCAAACTCTGTTTCTCCCTCTCCCCACCATCTCTCGCCACTGCTCTTCCTCTTCTCATCCCTTGTTCGGGAATCTGCGAGCTATGGAGCCGTCCCCCGATCTCGGAGTCCGGCTCAATGAAAACGAGGTTTTCCCGGCGAACAAGGTGAGACCCATTTCCTCTAAAAGGAGCTTTAATGGCGGAAGATTAGGGTCCTCTTTGTCTTCTTCTTCTTCCTCCTCGTAGTCTGTCTTTATTTAATTCAGAACCCCTTTCAGCAATTTCCTACTCCCTCCCTCTCTTGCAGATGATCCTCATGGATACGGACGCGAAGAAACCACCACCTCCTCCTCCTCCTTCTTCGTCGTCTTCGTCTTCCTCTTCCTCTTCGTCTTCTTCTTCTTCTTCTTCTGATGGGTCCGACCTTGCGTGGTTGAAGCCTGCCATGGCGGAGAAGCTTGCCGGGGAGATGATCTCGACGAAGAGAGAACACTCAGCCATTGCAAGGTTCCTGCTGCACTATCTCCGAGCGAAATCCACAGCCGGCGACGCAGAGAAGACGACTTCAGTGGAGGCGGTGGTGGGAATCTTGTTCTCTCTCTCTCAAGCTTCCGTGACATGCAAAAGCCTGTTCGGTATCCTAAATTTCATCTCCCGCCATGGACTGCCCACGACGAAGCTCTGCAGAACAAGGCTGGAGAAGATGATAGCCGCGAAGCTTGACGAGGCCAGCTTGGATAATCTCCTCGTCCGTGGACCATCCGGGCTCTACGACGTGGGTTTAGTTCTCCGGTTACTGAACTTCTTCGTCGCTGGCCACGGCGGGGCGAGAGTGAAGAAGGCGGCGGAGGTGGTCGATCTTTACTTGGCGGAGGTAGCGCCGGAGAAGTCTCTCACGGCGGGTGAATTCGCCGCCGTGGCGGCAGCTCTGCCGGCCAAAGCCAGAGACTGCCACGACGGGATCTACCGCGCCGTCGACATCTTCCTCCAGGTAGAACAGATTGAAGAATTGAGCACGACCCGTTTCTTCTTGCGATTTTTCTGTCAGGAGAAGAAAGGCAAACCGGTGAAAGAATTGGTGGTCTGGTGCAGGTTCACGACGGGGCGGTGACGGAGGAGGAGAAGGAGAGAATCTGCGGGTTGGTGGATTTCGAGAAGCTCTCGCCGGCGGTGGCCGCGGAGCTGGTGGCCAATTCAAGGTTTCCGCCGTGGGTCGCGGCGAAGACGACGACGACGATGAACGTCAATCGCAACGCGGGCGAGAGAGAGCAGATCGTGCTCTATGCGCGGAAAATGGAGGTGTCGTCGAAGGAGGAGGTGGAGAAGCTTCGAACTCAGTTGTGGGGGATGCAATGGCGGGTAGCGGAGCTGGAGAAGCTCTGCCGCCGACTACAGGCCCAGGTGAGGAAGATGGCGGCCGCCGGCGGCCGGAGAGCTCTCCCCCGCCTTTGTTCTTGATTCAGGAATTAATTTTTGGAAGCTTTTTGAGTTTTCCGATCCTTGGTATACATCGAATTGTCTACGACTGCAGAAAACCAGGCAGAGAGAGTAACATATAGAGATAAATATAGAATATCCGACGCCTTTGTTCTTGATTGTGGACTGAATAAGAGGAAGCTTTTGGTTTTTTTTCAAGCCTCTGTATTCAACGCTTTGACGATGACTGAAAACGAGGTATGGAGAGAGAGATAAAGATAGAGAGGATAATTGCAGTATCAGTTTGATTTTCTCATCTCTTTGTATTCATCGAATTATCTACAACTGCGGAAAACCAGGCAGATATATAAATATAAATAGAGAGAGATGGATAGAGAACACTCCTTGTATCGGTACGTTTTTCTTGCCGCTTTCTCTCTCCCACGACTTTGATCTTGATTGTGGGCTGAATAAGAGGAAGCTTTTGATTTTTTTTCAAGCCTCACTATTCAACGCTTTGATGTAGAGAGAGAGAGAGAGTAAAGTTAAAGATAGAGAGGATAATTACTGTATCAGTTTGATTTTATTGTCTCTTTCTCTTTTCCAACCTGTGTTCTTGATTCAGGGATGAACGAGAGAGGAAGCTTTCATTTTTCCCACGCCTTTGCATTCATCGATTTGACTATGATCGTAAAAACCAGACGGTGTGTTGGTGTGAGATTGTACCAGTTTTCATTTCTTGTCTATTTCTCTCTCCTCTGAATGTGAAGATCTCGCAGAAATACTGTCTCTGTCGCCCTCTTTCTATTTCTCCATACTTCTCAATGGGTAAAAATAATCGGAGGATGGTGATACTTGTTGGCTAGTTGCTCTCTGTCTGTCTTCATCGATTTGACGATAGAGAAACTGATAGAGAGAGAGTGTGAGAGCGTGTTATAGAGAAGATAATCTTAATACAAATTCGATTCTCTTGTCCCTTTCTCTTCGTTCTCTGAGCTGCCTGCGCGTGCCAGTCTCCCGGCTACTCGCAGAGTAGACACTCTCCCTCTCTCTCTCTCTCTCTCTCTCTCTCTCTCTCCCTCTCTCTCCTTATATCTGCCAGTGGTTCGTCTGGGAAATAGTAACGGAGGCGGGTTTCTTTCCAGTGGATGGGCTTGAACTCGCTTTTCAGAGCAATGTTTCGCCTGATCTTCATTAATTTCTCTCTCTCTCTCTCTCCAAAACCTTAGAGAGGAAGAGTATCTGAGTTTGGTAGGGAAGATCCCGACTTTCTGTGGCCTTCCACGTGCACAGAGACGAGAGAGTTGCAAGTCCATGCGAGCACCATTAATGGCTGCAGAACGACTCTTTGATTCAAATATTAGACAGAGAAATAATCTTAAAGAGAAACACACGGCAAAGAATATTGAACAAATACTAGTCGGATACTTGTGTTGTATGCTTCTGAATCTTTAATCCTAGCCATCGATCTTCCCTTGTCCATCATTTCCTATATTTAATCATGTCCACGAGTTTCTTACGATTATAATGTTATACTGAATCTTGAACTCCTCAATGTTTCTCACCCTTCTCCATCTTTCATCAAATGATGATCACTTACTCGATGATGTTACTTAATACTTACACCTGCACTTGTCCGTGGATTCTAACCCAGATGATGTATTTTGTGACCTTCCTGGCACTAATCATTCTTCCTGTCACTGATATCTGGATGAAATCAAGACGGTCCAGATATCAGATATTCAAGGGATATCGAGCATCCAGGATATAGGGATGGATATCATAGGGGTCAGGACATGGCTTTTGCTGCTACCAAACATTGGATATCCGGAAGGATATGATATTATGGGGGTCAGGACTTTGGCCTATCCTGCTATCTAATTTCGGATATGGGTATAGATATCATAGGGGCCAGGACATGGCGTGTTGAAACTAATCCTTGAAGGCCCCGCGATGCTCCGGACGTGGCAGTTTGCAACTAAAGGAATGCGTCAAAGGCGGGAGCGTGGCAACTCCTCATCCATTCGTTGGTGCACGACCTGCGCGACGTGCGACCAGTTTTTTTTTCCAGTCTTCCTCCAAACGTGCCAAGGGCACGAAGTCAGGATCGTGGGTTTCTGACTTCTCTATTTAAGTGATAGCCTGAACACAGAACGAAATAGAAGAAGAAGTTGTTTTTTTTCTTTGCCATTGGTCTGCGACACTTCTCAGGCGAGAGAGAAATTTGAGAAGGAGAGAGATCCTCTGCTGAAGGCCAACATGGCGTATGCAAAAATAACAATATCCGATACCCGAATATCAGTTTGAAATCTTATTACCCATTGTCCTGTATGGAAAAAAATATTTCAGAGGGAAATGTGTTGTGAAATGAACTGTATTCTATTAATCAACTATCGAGTAAGTCCAGCTTGGCTTGGAGACTGATAGACCGAGTCCATTTTGGGCGGGGATGAGCAAATATAAATTGAACTTGGATTTCAACAAAGCTCAACATGTCTTTCTTGTTTGTTTATTGACTTAATTCATCGACATCGATTAGTTACATATTTACATATTTCATTATAGAATGATAATTTATTTAAATTAATTTTGCACTGTATTTATCGGATATCAAAAATCCCAATATCTGACATGGATGTCCGATATTAAACCCAACCCCTGAAACTATGACGATTGCGAATTTCAGGACAGATAATGATATCTGATACCGTCATCTTATATTAGACTTGGGACTCCAAACACTACCTGAAAGCAATACCTTACTGAGTCTATTTGCGGTCTAGATTTATGGATCTGAACTATTTTTCCAATGACTCTTTATTTGCACGTTTAGCCACCCATGGTTTCCCCTGACTGCATGACATTGATTACACTGGTATATTTGACGATGTTTTAAGCACTTGAGCTCAACCCAGCAGTGGGAGGTAGAGAGAGAAGAGATAGAGAGATGAAGTAAAGGATGAGTCTCTGTCTTTATCCGAGAAAAGTATATTTAAGTGTTTGAAGCAAGAAATGGATTGAGGTGAATGCTGCGGTGAGATGTAGATAAAGAGATTAGGGATGGAGAGGACGGAAATGACTCCCTCTCACCCCGTTCAGTCATTCGGTCGTTTATCTTAAAATAGATGAAGGGATGCGTGGAGAGAGAAACATAAAAAGTCTGTATTTGTGTGAGTGATTGGCACTTCTGGATAAAAAGTTAGTGCCGAATGCTAACAGTGGACGATGAAAGAGATGGAAACTTCTAGCAAGAAAGAGATGCTGCCTAACGCCAGCACGACAGAAAAGTATCGCAATAGAAGGTATAGTGGGTAATTCTGACAAGAAAGAGATAGAACTAATAGAGAATGAGAAAGATTGGTACATAGAGTGGGAGGTATACTGGCCAGTGGCCAGAAAGAGAGGGGGCTTAACGTGCGTAAAGGGGTCAATAAATTTGGAGCCTGAGAGAGAGAAAGAAAGAGTCTTTGTCCTTGTCTTTGTCGGTTTAGCGGGTAGGTTAAACATGAAGGACAGAGAAAAAAGAAGAAAATGAAGTTAGAGGTAGGACGTAAGAAAGTAACTGGTTTTACCAAGAAATAGATGGAAGGTCACTGACGGCTGTGTGACCTACGACTGCCTATGAGTCAGTAATTCTTCGCTCAAACTATAGCGCGACAGAGCACAGTAACCTCGGATGATAGAAGTAGAGAAATAAGAAGAGAAAAAATTGAGGTACGGAGTTTAAGATGAGAAGAGAGAAAGCGATACTGCGAGAGAATGAGAGGTCTTAGAGAAGAAAAGACTAAGAGAAAGATGAGAGCCTGAAAGAAAGGAAGATGAAGAAAAGACTAAGGAAGAGCGAAAGAGAGAGGGACAAAACCAAAGATAACGATGTATTTGTACTGCATCTGAGGAAGATTTGGCCGACTCAGTTTCTGTCTCAGTTGATTAGCCATTAAACTCAGGTTCATGTAACATGTCACATATCACGTGTAAACATATTTCGTCGTCCTTTGTAGAGAGGATTGAAGAGCAAGATGAAGACGAAGAGGTAGAGAAAGAAAATGAGAGAGAAGTATTAAAAAAGAGTGAGAGAGAGAGAGAGATAGAGAGCGATGGGACGTCTCGAAGAACAAAGTGGACTTGCCAGAACACCTAAGAAAGAAGAGATGTCCTCAATCTTCAATCTTCACTGGATTCTGGGTAAACTCAAACGGTGAAATCTTGGGAGGTGTAGCTGTTTATTCACGGGGGCCACCGACGGATAAGGCCTAGCCACTTCAATCAATGAAGTGATGTAGAGACTAGAGAGAGACCGAGGTGACCCATCTGGTTCAGGTAAAAGAACTCATAAAATTAAAAATTGACGCACAATTCTTGGCGAAAACCTGGGATCAGAAGGCGTGCTTGCTTGCCGTGTGGATTAAAGAGATAAATTTGACTGCTCAATCCTTCAGGAATACTATCCGGCATGGACATTACATATTTGTAATTGCGTATCCCAGTTCAAGTGATTCACTTAATTACATGCAGAGATTGTCTTTTTCAGTTAGACTATAGGGGTTCAAGTACTTAGGGCACACATGGTTGAACATTTTTTTGTCATCCCATTACCTCTTAGACTGAGGATTCAAGTGCAGTTGCAATTTCTCCTCTTAAGAATTTGCGATGTTCAGATGTATTTTTCCTTTAATATATTATCCTTTAATATATCGATGCAGATTAGACACGTGAGACAGTCTTTTGCTAAAACTACGGAAGTAGATGTCATTACTTATTTGATTCAATGGTCTTCTTGTACGGGAAGGAGAAGACATCAGAATCATTGGGTTCTGCGTTGTCTTATCTGGGCGACTTCACCTCACCCTCGTGGAAACGTGGCCAAGTTTTAAGTGACTTACATAGTGATAGCCGAATAGTGGTTCATTTGGAAAAAAAATTCTGTAAATTATATTTTAACCACTATACTCAATTAAGAATAAATCACACGCTATTTTAGTGTAATCATCAACGCCAAAGATTCAATGCGGATGGGAAGGAGATTCAGTTCGTCTGCATTGTTCATCCAGGAAAATATAAAATGCGAAGATGATAAAGTTGGAAAGAATGGCATGATTTAATCCATTTGGTTCATATCTTACTCGCCCAAAATATAGAAAACTAATGACAATCAGAAGGATTTAAGTGAATGCACTAATAATATATTAAACATTGTTATGCAACGTACATGCGAGTAAACAGGGAAATATTAACTGCGATCATAAGTGCAATTCAATATATAACACCAATTTAACTAGCATAAACCAAATGAACCCTTTGTACCTTCGTGACTACACAGATGGAAACATTTCATTGAAGTGGAGAACGAAGGTGGAAGTACGACCATCATTTAGGCTACTTAAAAATAGACTAATATTAACCAAAATTCTCACGATCAGTATATTTCTTTCAAAAGAAAAGGATAAACATAAACATAGTTTACAGATTGAACCACTAAATTTTCGTTTCCAAACATATGCCAAAATATTAGGTATGTTGATCCAAAGCTATTTCTGTAAAATGTATTTCCTTGGGCTTACTGGCCTTTATCATCATTTTATTCATCGTATCAATGAAAATAGTGTGAAAATTATTTACTTTGGCTAATACGAATTAATGTTTTGCACTATTTTACAATGATTAATTACAAAGTTTTATGCATAAAAATGTAGTCAAATACTATTCCAGAATTTTCTATCAGTTATATAAATATATATTTAATTTTGATAAATATTTCAGGAATTCAAATTATTTATTTCATCAATAAAATGATTAATTACATTACCATATATATGTGTATCAGTATATGGAATTTTCAAGAGTTTTCCAGGCTTGGAGAACTCCATTGTGGGTTACAAATTAAAAGAGCTTATATGCAAATTTCAGGAGTGGGCATGGTTGTGAAGTAGGCCAGGATTTGAAGTAGAGGTTGAACCCCACATTTTCTTCCTAAGGCGTGGTGTAAGGCCCCAAAGTATGCGGGATTCCTGCACAAAGGCCTACGTGCTAACTATGGGGACATGTCAGTGTGATGCAGGATGGCTAGAGGAGACGGGACTGGATGATGCAGGATGACTAGAGGAGACGGGACGGAATGACGACGGGTATAGGATACTGGGATGACTAGGGAATGGGTAGGATAAAACCAAACTACAAATCATACGGTCGATTTCAAAGAATTAAATCCAATGAAATAGTGATGGTGCAGCCCCTTTCCTCGTCGAGGGCGGGGTAATGTCTTCAACCACCGCGGTGATGCCAAACACCAAAACCAATAAATTTGAATTATCATCCGCTTGAAGATTCAAAAACCCTATTCAACTAGTCGCTTGAAAATTCAAAATCCATATCAAACCCGACAACGATGGATAAACTCTCGAGGAACGCTGAATGAAGAACACGTGACACCAAAGAGCGTAGGAGTACCTCATCCCCAGATAGTGGGTGACGAGGTTGCGGGGAGTTCTCAAAGTGTCGCGGGCGATCTCGAAGAAGGGATGATCTGTCGATGGAGTGAGCGCGACTTCGACAGAATGAGATAGGTGCGATTGGATGCAGGCGGCTGTGCGCGCGAGCGGTAGAGGGCACAGACGGTAGTGAGTAATGAGGCAAACGTGAGAGAGGGCGGACATGAGCGGCGGCCAGCGCGTGCGGGCAGCCAAAGTGTGGAGGGCGTAGATGACCTGCGTGGGCATGCGCGGGCGGGGCTTGCGTGGGCGGCCGGCATGGGCGGCCTGCGCGGGTGGCCTGCGTGGCGGCCTACATGGGCGGCCTGCTTGGGTGGCCGACGCGGGCGGCCTGCGCGGGCGATGCTTGCGCGGGCTGCCGACACGGGCGGCCTACGTGGGCGGCCTGCGTGGAGCGGGCTTGCGCAGGCGACCGACGTGGGTGGCCTGCTTGGGCGGCCTGCGCGGGCAGAGCCTGTGCAGGCAGCCGGTATGGCGGCCTACACGGGCGGAGCCTGTGCGGGCGGCGGCATGGCGGCCTGCAAGGGCGGTGACTGTGTGGGTGGCCGGCATGGCGGCCTGCGTAGGCAGTCCTTGCGCGGGCGGCCGGCGTGGTGGCCTGTGTGGGCGGTTGATCAAGAGGGGCAACGAACAAGGAGCGTCTCTGGTGGCGACGGCAACGATAACGGCGACAGTGACAGTCTGAGAGGGGAGAGGGTTAGGGCAAATCTTCCAAAAAGAAAAGAAACTTCAATTCTTGAAAATAGATTCACCAAGTGTATCGTGCAACATTGGCCTACATATAGGCCTAGGAGGAAAGAGAAAATACGAGAATTAAGATAAAATAGGCGGTGTTATCGTGTCACGTCAAAGGGCAGTTCTGGATCTGGCGTTGACGACGTGTCATGATGCATGACATGTCATATGTAGGTGGAGACGCGTCTGATGCCGGTGCGTTGACTTGGTCATTATCAGGGCAGTTCTGCAATTGATGTTGGCGACGAGTTATGATGCGGGACATCTCGGATGACGGTGGCGGCGCGTCCGAAGATGGTGCGTTGACGTCGTCGCCGCCACAGTGTGCTGCACTCACGATTTGGAGACCGAGTCCTTTAGTGCAAACTACGATGAACATGCCACTACGAGTGGTGATGCACGACCCTGATCTTTTAAGTTATTGTCCTTATAGGTGCGCATGCCCGTCGGCGCTCAAGCATGGATGATCAGGGAAGGCCTGCGTGTGCTAGTCACGCGGGCCGTCGAGAGCACGCGTGTGTTTGAGATGCGCAGGCTATGTGGTAGTGATGCGACGCTGCACGCGCGGTCATAAGGGTGAGCCACGCGGCCGCACGTGCGCTGCTCGCATTGCTTGTGCGGGGCGCGGGGCGGGATACATCCCCCCAAGAGACTAAGGTATTGGCGCACAAAGAGCTCTGAGATGGTGCGGGCATGTGGCGCCCCTACGGGTAGCGTTGGGCGCGCAACGCCCAGCTTAAGGCGCCGAGCACAGCGGCGTTCGAGCGGACTGCACAATAGGTGTCAACACGGGTGCTGATGGCATGTATGATCTTCAAGGCTAGGGTGTCGTGTGTGATTGTTAGGCCCACGGGCACGCGGCGCCCAGCCTAGTGGCACGCGTGTAGCGGCGGCGCCAACGGGAGCACATATGGAGCAGTGGGCCTCAAGGCACGAGAGCGATACTACCAAGGCACGATGCACCTCATCTCGTTACTTCAACACCATCCCTTGTCTTCCTCCATGTAAGGCTCATGACTACAATGTAACCCCTTTATGATATTAATGTAATGATCCTATTCCCTGATGGGTCTACATCCCCACCCTCTCCTCGAACCCCTTCTATGCATATTAAAGCTATTGCAAAGACTTCCACTGCAAGAGATCAAGGCTGCTTAGTGTTCTGCTCCAAGTACTGAGGCTGGCACACGGCACATTTGAGCATTTTTCCTTGCTCCTGATTTGACCGCATGACACGTGGGAGTAGGTGACATCTAAAAAAATTTGCCACTAGGGCACAACATGCTTTAGAACACTCTCAGGAGGTGTCTCATTCTCATTTGATGATCGGCTTGTTTCCTTCATATCCAATTATATTTCCCCCTCTTTGAACTCGTTCAAAGATAAACTTCAAAAACAGCAGACCTGTTGAACATAGACCCTTATCTCCATTGTGATACCATCCTGATCTAAAAGCTGAGATCCACATTTTTGGACTTGAATCAAGGGCTCTATTGCAGTGATTAATATATATCAACTTAATATCCAAAAAGGAGTCAACCGGGTGGATTTTTTTTATCATCCTTTGGTTATGAATTTGAAAGCACATAGAAGCTACCAACTTACCAGAATGGAAAATCAATCCTAATCATTATGTATTTTAATTGTTTTTAATTTTTTTCTTGTCAAAAAATACAAACCCTCCAATAATAAACTTTCCTATTATTTTTAGATGTTTTTCTTTTAATTTGTCTATTAATGCAACCAAAAGGCTAACAAAAAATCATAAAAATCCCAGTCATCCTACATTTTATTCCTGACTCATTGATAACACTTACAATATTACATTATTATCAATAAGTTTACATGTTTATTCATATTAAAATCAACATATGTGTCTTATTGGTCTTTGCTTAAATGTATTTTTATAAGGATATTCCTATTTTTAATTTTTGGATATTTTATGGAATTTTATAACATTAAATTCATAGAGAGATCTGATTTCCAACTCAGATTTTTTTGGAGTTATTTAAATACACCTTAATTTGAAATGATTTTCCCCCATTTTATTGCACTCTGCCATGTGTCATCATCCAATTTATTCAGATTGTAGTCCATGATGGCCAATTATTGCAGAATTGCCACTATGTCATACCAATTTGCCGTACTCTATTGTAACAATTATGGGAACAAATTATTTTTAAAGTATACACAGCCATGTGGCCGCAGAAAAAAACAATTTAATTAAATCATCAATCAATGCGAACAGAGAAGGGACATGAGGCATGTGGAAAAACTAAAAAAGGATTATATTTATGAAAGTGACCTTAGTATCATCAGATTCCACTGTATGTGGCAAGGTGTTGATGTGCCATCTGCGAGTCACATAACCATGTTATGCATTAAATGCTGGAATAAAAAAATTTAATCGATTCTATTTCTAGGGACATCTATAAAGATATGAAAACAGACCAAGGAAGACAAATAAATCAAGGCCAATCACGAAAAATAATTTTGGAGAAGAAAAGATTTGAAACCTAAAAATGAGGTGGGCAAACACTGAGAATGAGAGACAAATTAAATCATTTGCTAAAAATAAGCCAACATCTAGGCTTGATATTTTTTACAATCTAGAAAGTGGATAGAGATGCAATTTGGGGTGTAATTTTGTCTTTCTGTCATCTAAGCATGCATGCCACATGGTTGATTTTATTTGGCACAAAATTTTCATTATGTTTGATTTTACTCTCATCCAACTTTCCCTGAAATATATCTATTTTGTGATTTGTTTAGCTTTTATTTTTTCATATTTTGGGTCATCAAATACCAAACTATATAAACTCATGAAAAATTTATGATAATTATCCTCCCACATTATATAATGTTTGGTCCACATTCATCTGATGAAATAATTAATATTTTATGGTAAATATGATTTTTTCTTAAACAAAAATAGAATATTTCATCCAAATTTTCATATTTCTCACTATATTTCACTAAGAAAGCTGATTTCTCAGTTTCCAACGAGATACTTTTCTAAGTCAGATGAAAAACCTATTTTTTATTCAATCAGTTGTTTAACTAATAGTCGTATGAGAACATCAGCTTTTAGCTAAGTGATTCATCATATAATTTTTTCTTTGGGAAAATAAGGCATTTCTTTGGGCATACATACAGCCTAGTTGCAGAAGTGAGAGCTGTGTTGACGGTCTACTTGTGTTGCTCGATGCACTTCGAGTTAGCGAAGCGGTTGAGACTGATTCTTGTGTTCTAGTTCAAATCATCAACCCGTCCGTTGGCGCTCACTGCAATAACAAGAGAGTGAAGAACGAACTATCCTCCAAGATGGAATCCGACTCACGCGAGTGAGTGAAAGGTTCTGATTTCTCAGAATGAAATAAACGCTAATTCTCTTTCTCTCAAAGAAAAAAGATATTTTAGGATAATATTTAAATTTTATAATCTTTATATTGTGATTATTTACTCTAACGTTTTAAAATCAAAAATTTATTCCAACAATAATATGTGGGCTAAAAATACTATTTACTCCACACAAAATTACTTTATAATATTTATGAGAGGCTAGGTTAGGTTGGCCATAAAAAAAAATTAAAAATTAATATAAGAACATCAGCTTTCAGCTAAGTGATTCATCATTTAATTTTTTCTCTGATAGCATAAGGCATTTTAAGACAATATTTAAATTATATAATCTTTATAATGGTATTTTTTACTCTAACTTTTAAATATCAAAGTTTTATTCCAACAATAATCTGTGGGCTAAAACTACAATTTATTTCACATAAAGGTATTTTACAATATTTATGAAAAGCTTGGTTAGGTTGGCCGCTAAAATTCTTTAAAAGTAATATATGGGAGGGTAACGAGGATTACCGTATAGTTTGTTTGGTTAACTCAAATGATTGGACAAAAAATTAGATATTTTCTTGAAGGTTTACTACTCTTAACCCTAAGTTTAATAAATACTGATAACCTGGAAATTAACTTGGCAAAATTATGAATACTAGATAAATATCAGAACCAAAGTGTCCGTTATTGCATTTTATCATTGTCAAAATTTCTTATAATAGCCTTTCAAACATTTTATAAAATTTCAATTTATGGTATTTTTTACAAATTTTGTTACTTTTGAGTCATTCTTAAATTTATTTTACATGTCAGATAATCATTTTTTAATTACTATAATGATCTATAATTGTTTTCTATTTTAATATATTAAGTTAAGAAAATAGGAAATATGCTTTTGGATCTATTATCGCAGATAATATATTTTTTATCTGGACAAGAGTGACTTTATTTGCCAATTTTTGTCCAATCATTGGAGGACAAGTCATTACGAATTAAGATTAATGATTCCAAAATTCCCTAACAATTTGAGTGTAGTTTATATTTTAAGTTAAACGCACAGGTGGCATGATTTTAAAACTAGGTTTTATTAGCGTTAAAGGTGATATGATGGTGTTCATAAAAATAAATGCAGGATACATAGTTTTTGTGGTATTTACAGATTTTTTTGGGCTAAACTTGAATGGATTGTGACATGATTCCCTTTGCTTAAACGTCGCACCCTTATGGTCCTCATATCAGCACAACAACATCACTTAACTTTTTATAGCTTTTAATACTGTGAATTGTTTTTCTCAGATACAGGTGGTTAATTTGTCTGGATGGAAGTGGAAATGTCTACATGGCATCTCATGATTTACTATACTCCTTCATAAGTAAAATAAATAAAAATACACATGGCTCAAGATAAATAGTATTGATTCTAGATGGGGGCCACATCGAGGAGAAATAAATAATATCCAACATCTAAAGTGAAGCCAATTTAAAATCAAGATATATGTAGATCCAGCTTCTAGATTGGGCCAAAAGTTTGAGGGAAGTCTCGCCTTTTCACTCTCTATCCATTCAAATGGTTGGATTGATTAAGAAAGGCTGGGAAAAGAGAGAAAGTATCTTTCTAGCCACAACTTCATAATGTTCTGACTTCTTTCTTGAACTTCTCCAAAATTTCACGGCATGGGAAGTATCTAGCTACCATCTAAGGGTTTTGTGGACTAAGAACATTGTATTGCAATCAAATCAAGATTAAAATACATAAAATTGGTATATAATGTTCATGATATCCTTCCATATCTTTCATTTTGAGATACGTTTCAATCTCACCTGAAAAAAATAAGTTTTCTTATAAGTTGTTTATGTAGACGACCATTGTTCATCACTAACTTGTCAAATTATTTTATGAGTAAAGGTTTATAAAGTATTATTAAACTCAAACATCGACGACAAATTAGAACCCTAAATTTGAGTTCATCATAGACTAATGAAAAATAATACCAGATTTAAATCGTGTGATTTGAAAATTGAGAAGATAAATTATTAAATAAATCATTTCTAAAAAGGTCAAAAGTTGTCAGAAGATAAATTATTAAATAAAACTTATTTTATGTCTTCTTCCTTTATGTTGGGACATGTGGCGATCTAGCTGTGACTAATCTCAAAAGATGAGCGACTAATGATTAAATTAATGATGATTGAACATGTCAACCCCAAATAGAAAATAGGGAGTGTCATCGCCAAAGATGAGGAGAGAGAAAATGAACGACCATGATTTCTCCGACATCAAAGCTTGATAGCTAACGATTTAGAAAGGTGATTGAGCTGAAATCTTTAGGGACGTGTCATTTTCATTCCTGATTTCCATATTTTCTGATCCGTAAATATTGGCCTGTATCTAATGGAAATATATGTGGCAGCATGACAATCACACATTCTACATCTTGTTCCATATTCATTAATAGAACATATTAATGAAGTCTATGAATATGTGATCATACTTGGTGAATTATGATGAGATTGTAAAATGAAGATCACTAGTCTTTAAGCATGTGTTTTAAATATTCCTACTTAAATGATACTCGAGAATGATATCAAATTATCAAGATAGAATAGCAATATCTAGCCTCACTCATAGGATGACAATGGCCCTTCTTGTAGCCATTAGTTTGGAGACACTAAGACAGATAGTGGGTGCTCTTTAGTGGAAAGAATTCACTGAATTGATCCGTATGAATCCCTGAGTAGTATAATACTAAAATGTCAATCTGGTTGATTCATTTCACAGTTGTGTAAGTGATCCTTAGACCTGAGACACCAGAGACATCTTGTGGATGGATAGTTGTACTTTGACAATTACGTATAAATCTCCAATCATGGGATTCTAGAAAATCTTAGTTCTGGTGCATCAAGAAGTTCACGAAGATGATGGAGTGGTCAAGATGGCATTAGAAAAATAGGTGCTTAAAATTATTTCGAAAGCTGAAGGACTCTTTTTAAATATGTTGTTAAAACAGCTCTTGGTCGCGTGTTGCAGGCGTAAATATCCAATAAAAATAGTTGCAATGTCTGATTGAATTAATATGGATCTTGTTATGGTTTTTTAGGGAAATATGGAGGAGAGAGAAAGCAGAGGGGAAATGCAGAAATTAAATAGAAACTGCAAAGATTGACGACAGATACTACAGTCTGTAACTAAAGAAAAGTCACACAACCGCCCACATTAGTTAGGATACGCTCATTATTTTAGTCGGCATTACGCTTTAAGAAGGAACTGCATGACGAGGGAAGATGCGGACGCGGAGAGGATTCTCCATGACCACTGTGAATTCATGTTTCTCTGAAAGAAGATCGACGTCGTCGTCGGCCGATTCCCATCTGAATTCCTTAACTAGATGAGCGATGAAGAACTTGAGATTATGAAGCCCTACATCCATCCCAGGGCACATCCTCCTTCCCGCGCCAAAAGTCATCATCTCAATCTTCTTTCTACAAGCGATGTCTACGTGTTCTCCCTCCCCCCCCGGAAGGAACCTCCCTGGCCTGAATTCAAGTGGATCTGGCCACACTTCCCCATCTAGGTTAAGACTCTTCACCCCAAAGTTGAGTGTCGCGCCTTTCGGGATAGTAAAACCGTCGAGACAAATCTCTTGCTTGACTTCACGCGGCAGCAACATGTGAGCCGGGGGATGTCGCCGTAGCCCTTCAACAATTACAGCTCTGAGGTAGCTACAACACTCAAGGTCTTCTTCTACTGTCTTGTTTGCTAGTTCAACAGCCAATTTCTCTTGCACAGAAGGGTATTTCACGATGTTTGCCATTATCCACTCCATCGCTGAGGAGATGCTGTCAGGTGCCGCGTTGAGGATTTCGGAGCAAAGGGAAATGACTTCATCGTCAGTTAATTTTCTCCCATTCTCTTGAGGAATTTCAAGGTTCAGCAGGCTATCCAAGTAGCAGAACTGACCACTGTTCTCTTTCTGCCTTCGTGAAATAATGAGAGGAAGAAAGATCTCATTTTGTTGATTACGCATTCTGATAAGATTTCGATAAGTTTTTCCAAATAGGTATGTAAAGAGTTTGTGCGTGGACGTGAATAAATTAAGTTGGCCAACGAACTGCAGAAGCTCAGTTTGGGAATCCTTGATTCGTAACAGATTCTCGTCATTGAGCTTCTCGCCGAAGCAGAGGAAGAAGACCTGGCAGAACATGATGTGATGGAACATTTCTCTAAAGCTAATAATATTGTCACCCGTCGGTCCCGCTGCCTTCTTAAGCTTATCCAAGAATATTTGAAGAGACCACTGCCGGGCTTCTACGAACTTAGGAATACGAGAAACATGTAGCATCTCTTCCACGAGATTGCGACGTATAATGCGCCACATATGACCGTAGTGTGCAGATCCAACGCTGCAATTGTTGGATGAGATAAAATGGAGTGCAAATGGAAGTGGAGGACGGTCAGCAAACGCAGCGCCATGGTCGATGAGCATTTTGTGCGCTAAGTTTCTGTCAGCTACCATGATAGCGGAAAAAGAGCCTAGTTTCATGCATACCAGGGGTCCATACTTGGACCAGATGCTTCCCATAAAGGCATGAAAGCCAGCAAGAGTGTTGGAAAACCAAAGAAGGTGGACTAAAATGTATAAGGCAGGCGGTCCTGGCGGGAGTTTTCTTCGTCGCCTTGTGAGAAAATAGGTGGAAAGAGCAAAGCAGAAGCTAAGAAAACAAGCAACCCAAGTACCCATTTTCTCAAAACCTTATGCCTCTACGTCTGGTCTTCTTAATCTTATATAGGCACCAACCTGCCTTGTGCATTTATGACCTATAAATGAATTGTCTGTTGAATCTTATTCTTAACGGATTCTCTAAATCGCAGCGACTAATTATTTAAAACACGTTGGTCCCAATATGAGATGCAACTATGCCCTTCAATTTTTATGTGTTTCACAACCTGAATTTTTAAACCCATGTGAGGTGGAGCACCTGACGATGACCCTGCATCTAACGCGGCAAGCATGACCCAAGCTATGTCCCTCACATTTTCCAATTTTCACTAATTCTCTTTTCCGTAGATATAGTTTATGTCATTTTAATTTTTTACAAACAAGTGGATCGCGAGAAAACACGCCCCGCACCAATTTTGTTGACTTTTCGACTTGTGGTTTCGGACCTATCCTTCAAGGATTTCCCATAAGAGAGGCACCTATGCTCTTCAGTTTTCTTGTGTTTTACAACCTAGATTTTTATACCCACGTGTGGTGGATACCTGGCGATGACCCAGCATCATACACGGCAAGCACGACCCGAGGGACCAAACATGACAATACCCGAGCCATGTCCCTCACATTTTCCAATTGACATTACTTCTCTTTTGCTTAGAGATAGTTTATATGATTTCATATTTTCAGAAAAAATACAAACAAGTGGATTGCGAGAAAACACGCCCCACACCAATTTTGTTGACTTTTCGACTTGTGGTTTCAGACTTATCCTTCAAGAATTTCCCATGAGAGAGGCGCCTCTGCACTTAACATTTTCTGTGTTTCACTACCTTGATTTTTATACCCATGGGAGGTGTGGCACTTGACAACGACCTTGCATCTAACACGGCAAGGACGACCTGAGCAACCAAAAAGCGCGGGACCCGAGCTGGGTCCCTCACATTTTCCAATTGTCAAGTGCCACACCTCCCATGGGTATAAAAATCAAGGTAGTGAAACACAGAAAATGTGAAGTGCAGAGGCGCCTCTCTCATGGGAAATCCTTGAAGGTTACTTCTCTTTTTCTTAAAGCTAGTATATACGATTTCAGATTTTCACAAAGTGTATCGCGAGAAAACACGCCCCGCACCAGTTTTGTTGACTTTTCGACTTGTGGTTTCGGACTTATCCTTCAAGGATTTCCCATAAGAGAGGCGCCTATGCTCTTCAGTTTTCCTGTGTTTTACAACCTAGATTTTTATACCCATGGGAGGTGTGGCACCTGACAATGACCCTGCATCTAACACGATAAGCACGACCTGTGCACCCACACAACACATGACCCCAGCTGGGTCCTTCACATTTTCCAATTTTCATTACTTCTCTTTTTCTTAAAGCTAGTATATGCGATTTCAGATTTTCAGAAAAAATACAAACAAGTGGATCACAAGAAAACACGCCCCGCACCAATTTTGTTGACTTTTCGACTTGTGGTTTCAAACTTATCCTTCAAGGATTTCCCATGAGAGAGGTGCCTATGCACTTAACATTTTCTGTGTTTCACTACCTTGATTTTTATACCCATGTGAGGTGTGGAACCTGACGATGACCCTTCATCTAACACGGCAAGCATGACCCGAGCTAAACACATGACATGACCCAACCTATGTCCCTCACATTTTCCAATTTCCATTAATTTTCTATTTCTTAGAAATAGTATATATCATTTTAAATTTTTACAAACAATACAAACAAGTGGATCGCAGGAAAACACGCACCACACCATTTTTGTTGACTTCTCAACTTGTCGTTTCAGACTTTTCCTTTAGGGATTCCTTATGAGAGAGGCGCCTATGCACTTAAGGTTTTCTGTGTTTCACTACCTGGATTTTTTTACCCATGGGAGGTGTGGCACCTGACAACGACCCTGCAACTAACACGGCATGCACGACCTGAGCTACCACACATAACATGACCTGAGCTGGGTCCCTCACATTTTCCAATTGCCATTACTTCTCTTTGATTAGAGATATTATATATGATTTCAAATTTCACAAACAATACAAACAAGTGGATCGTGAGAAAACATATCCTTAAATAAAGGCCCATGAGAGAGGTGTCTATAGATAATGCATTCTTAGTGACTAATATGAAAATCATATCTTTCCGAATTTAATCTCCAAAAATTCCAGAAAAATCATATTCTGACTCATAAATTGTATTTTTTAAGAATCAGCTGTTAGAAACATCTCTAAAAATACATATAGATACATAAAATTCAGAATATCATTCAAAAATTATGAATTTCTAATCAAAGTATATATTAAATTGATCACATTTGGGCCTATATGATTTATTTAATGAATAATATGTATATATTTTGGTGTTTTTTAACTTTTCCCAACACAGGTGATGTGGACCAATCAGAAAAAAGAAGCGCTTTTTTCGCACTAAATCGCGGAGTGATTGAGAAAGAAGATTAAAATATTTTGTTTTTTTTGAATGGTCATATTAGGCCACTAAGAATGCATGTTATCTATAGACACCTCTCTCATGGGAAATCCTTGGAAGGATAAGTCTGAAACCACAAGGCAAAAAGTCAACAAACACGCTGACGCGTTCGCCACGTCAGCTGGGAGATAGTATTTTATAATATATTTAAATACTATATTAGTTTTATTCCTTTTTATCTTTTTCCTAGTGGACACTAATAAGCCTAAAATGAGTCATGTAATTATACTTTTTTTAAGGGCATTTTGGGATCAGTTCATGTGCAGTTTACCCTATTTTATGAAATATTGCATGTCATGCACTAAATAGAGCAAATGATAAAAATGATGCATTTTAATGTCATTTTATGCATGTTATACAATTTAAATATTTTTTAGTTGAAATATGCATTTAATACCTATTTAATTTTCTCATGTTCTATTTAGTATCTTGTCTATGAAATTGAAGGGGTAAAATATGCATTGAATTTGAAGAAAGAAAAAAAAAGATAAGAAAGGTGGTTTATTGGGCCGGCTATGGGGTCCATCCAAGCAACGGTCCTCAAGCCAGCTGCCAGGCTGGCGAGCACAACGGGGATCAAGCAGGCCCAGCCAGACCGCCACTCAAGGAGCCCGCACGGCGAGCAGGGCGGCGCCGATCGCAGAACAGACCCACAGATGGTGGCACAAATGAGGTAACTAACTCAATTAATTCAACAAGGTATTGTATGTCAAAATATATATACCGCTTAATATTTTAGAAACTTTCCATATGGGATTGCGAAATCCCAACTTCTTTTATAATCGCAATGGGCCGGGCCTTCGTGGATTCTATGGATCGTGGCCCAACGGGCTGCGAGTCATAAGAAAATAAGGTAAAGAGAGACCGGGCTTTGAACCAGCCCGCTCGAAGACCATATCTTTTCGGGCTTTATTTAAACAGCGAGAAATCATCTCACCCATCCAATCTTCCTAGAGAAGATTGGATGGTGAGATCTATCTCGCCACACTTAATTGGATTATTCTTCTTTTGTTTCAGGCTTCTAACGGTCCCGCGGACGCGTCACCCGTCGATGGACAAATGAGAGACGGAGAAGGGGATGTGGAGTGCTTACGCAGACACCGACAAAGCACTGACGTGGCAGGAGCTCGGGTGCACCATAAGAGGCGGTCCACAGCTGCAATTGAATCGCAGCCGTTGGAGTTTTATAACGGCAGTCGGACGGCCAAGGGCATTTCCGTCCAATTTAGGCCTTGGCCGTCGACGCCGGCGGTCGGAGGCCGTCTTCGGCCGACAAGGAGGGACCAGCAACCATCCAACGACCCGAGATGACTCCCAGGGCTGTCCCCCTCCATCGGACGGCCTTTGGGATCCTTCCCGAGCCTTTAAAGAGTCCCCAAATGCCCCAATTCGAGCATCTCCAGCCGCAAGAAAATAAGGGATGGCGGAGGACTCTCACAGGTGACCCAGTAGCTGGCGAGGTTTTGTGACACGCCTCTAAAGGCTCAAAGGACTCTCGAGAAGATCTCAGAGGTCAGATCATCATCGAGTCACACCCGAACGGAGGAGGAGAGCAGGTGAATGACTAAATGGAAGCTCCACGGTGGCGACTGGCACCGCTATCCCTGTTCTCCGAATCAGGGCGTTTGGTGAGATCTAATCTTCTTAGATAGATCCCTTATAATTCCGTTTTGATCTTAGCGGAAGGTTTTACCAAACGTTTCACCATACAGTGCAATTTCAATCTATTTTGATTCACAGATTTCTTTGTGGCATTTCATTGAACACCTAGTGTGTTCGATCAATATTCTTCAATTTAACTAAGCTCTATCACATTCAACCATATAAAAACATTGAAAATATATCCCGTTTTCTATTGAGCATTCTGTCGAACATCTCACAGGCGTTTGACAGAATCAACCCTTTTATCTTCCTTACTACTTGAAATCTATCGGGCATTCTGCCAAACACCTCACGGACGTTCGACAGAAACACCCTCTTCCCTTTATAAAATCCATATAAAATATATATATAAACTTACTATTAATTAAATAACATACCATATATTTCTTCTTCGACCCCTTTTGGGCATTTGGTCGAACACCTGTCGAGTGTTCGACTAAATCGACCCACTACCTCCAAAATCGACCCATATTTACTTACTTAGACCCTTTAAAATACTACACAAAACACATAAATCACATAAATATATACATAGGATACCTAAACTAATTCTGAGGAGTATTCTAAACTTATAGGTCTATTAAGTCCTATTAATACCTCCTTACCCCTTCTCAATATCTCTCTATTCCTCTTACTTAGTATATTATAGTTAAATAATTATTCAGTACTCTCTCTATACTTATAACTCATTCCTTCTATCTAACTCATTATTATTCTCTCTCTTATTAAACTAAGTAGTCTTATTAATACTTATATATCTTTTCACTAGCTAGGTTCTTATCCTTCTTAAATATAATATCTAATCCCTTACTTCCTTATTATTCTTAGTATCTCTAATACATATAAATATGATCTAGATATTTTATCTTCTCTACTTATCTTATTAAACTAATATTGCCTATACTTTCTCATTAATTATCGCTTCTTATTCTTCTTATCTCTAGTATTATTACTATACTTTATTAACTAATAACTCAATTATTGAATATGGAGACGACCTTACTCTCACGTATACATCTTTGAGTAAGTTTCTATTTTCACAAAAATTTTAGATTGAAGGCAAATTAAATTTACAACGACAATTAAACTTAACACCGCAATTTGCCTCCATCACGTTGCGCGACAAGAGCCATCGATCGCGGACGAGGAGAAGGAATGTCAGCCTATTATTGTGTTTAATGCCCCAACTCCTAGAACCCTAACCGAATGGAGTGATGGAGCTGACGAGGATGATGAGAGAGAAATATTTGACATAAATCGACGGCTAGAAATTATCCAACTTCTAGGCTTGATATCCAACGATCCAGAACTCGTATGGAGCTGAAATTTTAAGGGCAGCTTTGTGCTTTCGTCCTCTATCCATACATATAAATTGAGCCTCTGATCTTTGTCAAAATCATCTTTCAGCTCACCTTCTCCGAGAGAGGCTGATTGAAAGAAAGTGAAGTTTTCAAGGTCCATCAAGTGTTCCTTGGTGTCTCTAGTGCTTGGAGAGGTACAACAGAGAAGTGGGAAGTTGTTCAATAGCAGGAAGATGCCGTGATCTCGACAGAATATAGGGATCTAAGGTTAGCCTTTCGCCTCACATTGAATCGTCTCCAACGCATTTAGTTAGTTTAACAATCTTCACCATCTACCACCTTCATCCATTACCATCCTTCATTCAATCCATCATCATCCCTTACAATCCCCTCTCACCCATTTCACGGCCCCTCTTACACCCTCACGATCTCATCACCTATCCCTTTCAACTACATTTCTCTCTCTCTCTCACTCGGCTTAATCATCATTCTATATCGTTCTTACTATGCATACCACTACGCATTACACCCTCTTCCTCATTCCTCCTCGTCTCAATATCCTTACATATTGTAAACACTAACTCCTAAAACCCTACTTAGCCACCTCTCATCATACACTCGTCTCTCGTCTCACCATTGCAATCACTATTGTTGCGCATTCACTGCTATATATATAACTCTTCTTATCTTCATGCTTCACCCAATTGAGATTTTACTTTCCCTAACATCCATTCCATGTGAACACAACCCTTACTTATCACTAGCTAAATTATTTTTTTCCGTGTAAAGGCTTATAAATTTTATTGATTAAGCTCAATTTCTCAACAATGTAATTTTTACCCTAATTTTGAGTTTATCACCTATGCCCTTATGTTTTTGTGTGTTTTACTACGTGGATTTTTATACCCATGTGAGATGGAGCACCTAGTGACAACCCTGTAACTAACCCGGAAAGCCCAACGCGCGCTACCACACCTGACACGACCCGAGCAATGTCCCTCAAATTTTCCAATTGTCATTACTTCTCTTTTCCTTAAGAATAATATATATAATTTTAATAGTTACAAACAATTCAAAAAAGTGGATTACAAGAAAAGAGGCACCGCACCAATTTTGTTGACTTTTTGACTTGTTGCTTGAGACTTATCCTTCAGCGATTCCCCATGAGAGAGCCACCTATGCCATTCAGTTTTTGTGTGTTTCACTGTCTGGATTTTATACCCATGTGAGGTGTGGCACCTAACGACGACCCTGCATCTAAGACGGCCAGCACGACCCAGGCTACAACACCTAACACGACCCGAGCTATGTCCCTCAAATTTTGAAATGGTCTTTAATTTTCTTCGTGCTTCACCGAATTGATATTGTACTTTCCCTAACATCCGTTCCCTGTGGAGAAGACCCTCACTCATCACTAGCTAATTACATTATTTACGAGTATAGGTTTATAAATTTTATTGATTAAGCTCGAATTCTCAACGACATAATTTTTACCGTAATATTGAATGTATCACCTATGTCATTCAATTCTTCTACGTACCATTAGCTGGATTTTATACCCATGTAAGGTGAAGCACCTGATGACGATCTGCATCTATCGCGGCCAGCCCGACCTAAGCTACCACACCTAACATGACCCAAGCTCTTTCCTTCACATTTTCCAATTGTCATTACTTCTCTTTTGCTTCAAGACAATATGTATCACTTAAATAGTTACAAAAATTTCAAACAAGTGGATCACAAGAAAAGGGGCATCGCACCAAGTTTGTTGACTTTTTGACTTGTCGCTTGACACTTATCCTTCAGGGATTCCCCATGAGATAGGTGCCTATGCCATTTAAGTTTTGTGTGTTTCACTACCTGGATTTTTCATAAACATAATTTTGTGGTAAGATAACCAGGTATTTGGCATTAATCATATCATCATTTAGCAAATATAATACTACGAAATGATGAAAATAAGGATGAGTTCTATATTTACTATTCAAAAGTATGAATTTTTTACTAACTCCACTTGATCCAGTGAATCAAGTGGATTGGATCTCATCTTTATTTAAATGAGTACAGACATCAAGATAAGGAGAAGTGATGAGCATGGATGAAGACCCAATAAGGAGGGTGCCTAGATCAAGCAGATGGCTTATTAGGAGTTTAATGAAGCCCATGATAAATCCTGGCCGTCCAAGAGACTCAAGGGAAGAGGAGAGAGAACCGCCCCTATAAATACTCTCTTAAGAACATTTTCTAGGTTGTCTAGAATTTTCTTCTTGAACGAAGTTGATGCCTTGAATGAGTAGAAGTTCTGTAGACCCTCCGTTAATGATGAACAATCGAGTTGAGCGATAGAGCAAAGCTGAGAAGAAATCTGAGAAAGAAGATCACATCCTAGCCGTGAAGGGGATTGGCGATCTGCTAGTGTGATGGAGGGGTCTAGGCAGCAGTTAAGCTCCCAAAGTCCCATTAGTTCAGTTCGACATCCCACGAGATGTGGGAAAAATACTGTCCAAAGTGCATCCACAACCCTCTCTGATAATGATCCAAATTGATATCTCAAGAAAATCCTACCTCTCAACAAGTCAGTGGCTAATCCTATAATTCGATGATATTCTACTCACAGGAGCAAGAAAGATAATGGCACTGTGATTACATGCATGTTTAGCGCTTTAATATGATCATATTTACATGTATATTTGCATTGAATCACTCATATTTGCATGTTATCAAGCTTATAATGATTAAATTTTTTTATAGAATGTTTGAATTTTCTGAATTTTTTGGGATTTGTCTAACAATAGATTCTAAAAAAAATATAATTTTTGAGACAGAATATGATTTTTCTGGAATTTTCTGACATTATAGTTGAAAGATATAATTTTTTAAAGTAGAATTATCTATATGACTTTTATATTATTTAATATGAATTTTTAATAGTATTTTTGGGTTTTTTTTGTGCAGGGTGATGTGGTACGCTCACGTCCACTCATTCAAAACCAAACAAAAAAGAAGAAAGAGGGTGACGTGGCGCGCTGACGCGCCGCCAAATCATCTTGGAGAAATATTTTTAAAAAATATTTTTCCTTTGTTTTTCTTTATCCTTCTTTCAGGTACATATGGCACGGAATACGAAGAGTGCCTGCACTGAATATAAAACGTGCAAAATATCAACGGCTTTGACTTCTTAACGGGTATGGAAAATGAGGACGTTGACGAGGAGAGGAAAGAAATCAAGGGCTAGGATTGGCTCAACTTCAAATGGCCATAACTTTTGATCTACAATTCCGATTGAGCTGAAATTTCAGCATTGCTGTCTTCCCCTCCTCTTTCCATCCAGAAGAAAACCTTCTGATCTATAAATAGAGGCCTGGATCATTGTGAAATTCATCTTGAACTTTCTTGCTACTTGTGTGGGCTGATTGAAAGATAATGAGTTTTGATATCCATCAAGTACGTTCTTGGTGTCCTGGGTGTGTGGGGAGAAGCATTGGAGAAGAGGGGGAGCTTATCGGAACTCAAAAATTGCCATGTTCCTGGTAGAATGTAAGGATCTAAGTAAGTGTCTTCACCTTACGTTGTTTTTTTACTGACATCATCGTTATGATAATTATAGTTTTTTATCAACCTTTTATTTATAATTTCACTTACTTACGTCCCCATTATCTCGTCTCTATCTTTATCATCATACCATTCGCTCATTTGATCACTATAGTATTCGTCGCACCATCCATCTTATTCCTGTAATGCTTTCCTCGATATTACTATCTTGCCTATTCTATTATCATATTTCTCTTCTCATAACGATAATCACTATAGTGAGAAAATTAAATCCTTAATCATCGTTCCGTATAGAGACGATCCGTACTCATCACTAACTAAATATTCTTAAGTATGGTTAAATATAATTTTTATTGAATAATCTCAATTACCAACGATAAAATTAAAACCCCTAAAATTGAGATTATCACACTAGAAGAAATAAAAATTCAGAAAAATAAGGGGAAATGATCGTACTGATGGGTTGAAAACCGGAACTCAGTGGTGAAGGATTGATGGCGTAGAATGGCACAACAGAGGGATGATAGTGCGTGATGGTACTAATGAATAGGCCAAACGTACATAGGATGATCGAAGCTTGAGGCGCAGGGTGTCGCATGGTCACACTGGTGCAGGGACAAATGTGCGATTGGGCATAGAGACGCGCCCAACGTTGAGCAGGTGCGTGACACTAGACTGAGCAACGTGCGCGGTGAAAAGGCAATGAGGCGCACAAGTGGGCGCACGGATCCACGGATGGGCGTGCATCATTGGGTGAGCAATTCAAGTGCAGTTGAGGGTGCTTGGACGCGGGGAAGTAACATCATAGAGATTGAATGTCGTCATTGTTGGGCGGCACGCATGCCCAGGCTGCGCGTGCGCATGGGCGCCGAGACACACTGATGCATAAGTGTTTGATAATCTCAACTTTACGGTTTAAAATTCATCATTGGTGATTGAGATTTTTAATCGTACTTAAAAATATGTAGTTAGTGATGAGTATAGATCGTCTCCACAGTGAAGATGATTAAGGAATTACTTTCTTATACAAGTGATTATGAACAAGAGGATCGAAGAAAACAATATTCAAGGACGTGAGCTAGTGATATTGATTAAAAATACGTAATTTATAAGTTAATTTAACTTAAATAAAAGAGTTAGTACACATGACGGACATGATGATGGAACAATGGTATGAACGACGATAGTGATTGGATTTGTAATGGTACGGTTATGAGGATGAAGAGATGAGAAAAGAGAGTAAAATGAGAGTGCAAGAACAATGATAAACCCTTATTACGTTAACTACGACGTTGGGAAAGAGACAACGTAAGACGAAGACACTTACTGTAGATCCTCACCTTCCGCCAGGATCACGTTGATTTATGAGTGCCGGTAAGCTCTCCCTCTTCTCCAATGCTTATCCCAACACACCCAGGACACCAAGAACACTCTTGATAGATCTCAAAACTCATTATCTTTCAATCAGCCTACACAAGTAGGAAGCAAGGTCAGGATAGAAAGAGGAGGGGAAGACAAAGCAACGCTGAAAATTTCAGCTAAATTGGAATTGTAGATAAAAAGTTATGGCCGTTCGAAGTTGGAGCAATCCTAGCCCTTGATTTTTCGCTCTCCACATCAACATCCTCATTTTTTGTGACCAATAAGAAGTCAAAGCGCCTTATATTCTGTGTTTTTTGGTCTTCGATGCATGTTTGTCTTTTTCCGTGCATGTGCTCCTAGAGAGAAGAGAAAAGGACAAAGAAAGAATAACAAAGCTTTTAAAAAAATGAATTACTTTTTGAGGCTGACGTGGCGGCGCGTCAGCGCGCGCCACATCATCCTTTGTGTCTCCTTTCTTCTTCTTTTCTTCCTTATTTTTTTGTTTTAATCATGCGATCCTTATTGCGCCACATCACCCGTGCACCAGCTAAGTTAAGATTATGATCTAATAATGACAGCAATCATCGCTTCGTGAATCGCAAAGCGATGATTGCCTCATTAATAACTCAAGTAATGATTGGCTGGCACCAATCATCATAAAAGCCCTGATTCTTCACCACGATGAATCAAACGACAACACGTGGCTGTGCGAATTAAAAAAATAAAAAACCTTTAAAAATTCATATAAAATAGAATAAGAGTCCAAAAAATACATATAAATATATATTTCATCTTAGAAAAATCATATCTTTCTAATTTTAATGTCAAAAAAATCCAGAAAATCATATTCTATCTCAAAAGTTATATTATTTTAGAATCTATTAATGGAAAATTCTCAAAAAATGCATAAAGCTCAGAAATTCCTTCTAAAATAGATTTAATCATTTGAGGTTTGATAACATGCAAATATGAGTAATTTAATGCAGATAAACATGTAAATATGATCATATAAGGTACTAAAAAATGCATGTTATCAGTGTTGGGCGCGCGTCACGCAAGCAAGAGGAAGGGCCGACATGCGAGCATGGGCACACGTGTAGGTGGTGGCGCTCGATGGGCATTTGGTGGCGTGCAGATCATAGCGGCGATGGGCGTCCAGGAGCGTCCTGAGGGGATTTTCTTGGGGACAAGAAATGTCAAGAAACCCAAGGAGATCATTATCAGTGTCAATGTTGCAAGCTGGATCACTGGAGATGAACTGATGGACAACAGCTGGATCACTGGAGATGATCGCTCAACAGCGGCGAGGGGATGCGGACAACTTTGGTGGCGACGAATTCATGTAGATGACCAAGAATAAAAGGGCATTCTTGGATCAGTTCCAAGAATTGATTATGACTACAAGAAGCAGACAGTGGCGACGATCTCGTTCTTTTAATGGAGTCGTGGGCTCGAGGTGGTGAAACTGACGATCAGGACATTGGCAACTTCCTCGACAATCTAAATCTAGAAAAATTGTAAAATGATAACTTCCAAAGGGAGGAGGCGGGAGCCCAGATGAAGTAAACTTGTCTTTCAATTTTCAAATGAACTCCAATTTGGCTCCTTGGGCATTCCTCCCTTTAAATAGGTGTAGGCAGATGCTCTAGTGGGCCGAATTAGAGGAAACAGTCAAGTGATGAGGACTTTCCCCTAAAAATCCAACAGTACATGTGAAAATAAAATGATAACAGACGAGGCCCAAATCACAGTGGCCCATCCAAATATGTAGAAAACAAAATACAGGAAATAAAGACAACCATGGGGACTCGTTGCAAGGCCATATACTTGATGCTTGGGTCTCGAATGTTGGCTCGAGCTTCGCACCATGGTTGTTCACGAACTGTCAGCTTGCTTGTGGGATGGTCCTCCATCAGATAGAGAGATAAAGGATGATCAATATTCTTAGGTGAAGAGCACAACTTGCCCTTGGGAAAGTGATAGCAAGGTTTGTGTGATCCCCTGAATGTTTAAATTAAATTTTCTCACCTTTTTCTCTAGTTAAACATTCCAATGGATCAAACGACACTAAATAATTCCGCCTATGGTAAAATTTATGTCTTTTTTCATCCACTACCTATTTATGTCCTATTCTGCCATAGCCAACAAATCTTGTCGCAGAAAAGGCAGTCTAGGGTTCTATTTGTCCTTAAAATTTATTTATTTCCCCAAAATCCCAAAAAATTCTTAAATATCATAATAAATTACTAAAAATTGTTGGAAATATAAATATTTATTTCATTTATTGAAAATAGTTTTGACTAGTTTCCCTTCATTTCATTGATTTGCTCTTTAGAAAATAATTAAAAATCCATAACAATATAAAATCATATAAAACAGTTATTTGAAATATATTTGAACTGGAATTTACTCTCATTACCTGATCCTTGTGGTTTCAAACCTTGCTTGCCCTATTCTAAGGAAAATTTTATATATAGTGTTTCATAAATCAGAGCCCTAAAATGACTTACTTAACCCAAATTATGGTATATCAATAAGGTTGGTTGATAAGTTATATTTGGCCGTGAAAGTTATTAACTAGAATGATACATGGTCTTAGAGGGTCACATTCATAAGATTAAAGGAATTTGAGAGATAAAATTTGTTCAGAAGGATTTTTGAAAAATTCTTAAATCAGTAAAAATATGAGGCAGCCATTTTATGTGCCCACGCTTTCCAGATCTACAACCCACTCTCCACTGTTTCCACCCGAAGGTCTTTATGGTGAGAAGATCAACTAGATCTTTAAGAAGAGTTGGCCAATTAAAATAGGAGATCTAACAGTCTTTAGATCGTGGATACTTCTGGAGGTCAGGAACATGAATGACTTTAAGGCACCCTCCCAATGAGAATGACAAAGGTGGAATGAGTTCCTAACGAGGTATTCCACTATTCTTCTATTTCATAGATCAATTGAGACTTTATTTACACCTTCTGTTGCATGAAAATAGTGTTCATGCATTCAATTCAGACCCAAAGAAATCAGAGCAATGTACATGACATGCTAATTTTGTGTTAAGTCCACTATTACTAATTTTGTAGATCATTTTTGAGAAATATTATTGAAGAAAACCTTGACAATATATACTGACATGAGATTTGAGGGCTGAGATCACTGTTTCTGGGATTGCCAAGCCCCTTGGAGGTGCATCACTTCATATCTCTATGATTCAAGCTTTTTAATTCTTGAATGTCTCTCGAGCATCAAAAAAATGACAAAATCGATTGAGAGATAAAATAACAATTAACTTATCGGAATGATTTCCCATACCCTATAATATTTTCCTCATTTTTTTCTAATCACTTTTGTGATCCCTCTTTGGTAGGTTTAGATTATACACATCATATTACTATGATGTATATATCTAATGAAACTGTCACAGTCCTTTTACAATTTTGAGTTCATTAGATAACCTAAACAATTGTGGTAAAATATTTGTGGTAAAGCAAAGTCAAGCCCCTTTGAACATTTGGGTAATTTTAGTTAGATTTCTGGATTGGTTTTTATTACAGAATAAACAGATTTCTCTAGTTAGAGAGAACAGACGTATGTAACTATTTGCTACACTTCTAGAAGTTTAATGGAGGTTTCATTAATATTAAACATAATTTGATTGTTGACCATGATTTGTGAAATATGATTTGTTTACTTTTTAAAATGACAATATTTTAACATATGTTTGTTAAATCATAATGAGAGGCATCTTCACTGATTTCGTAGTCCTTTAATATGAAATAGTAGTCAACATAAACTGGCCTGAAAAAACAACTTTCTAAAATATGTCAAAAATCATGGTGAAAAATACATGGAACCCTTAACAAAACTAAATACAATATATATATAATAGTGGAAATATAAACTTAAATACAAGTATAAATAAATAATAAATATAAATAAAATCAGAGCATGTAAATGACATGCTAATTTTGTGAAAGTATAATCGAAGGAATTATGATTATACCTGATGTTCTCAATGAAATCAGAACAATGTAAGTGACATGCTAATTTTTTGTTAACTTCACTACTATTAAAGTTTTAGCTCGTTTTTGAGAAATAGTTTTTAACAAAACCTTGAAAATCTATACTAGCATGAGATTTGAGGGCTGAGATCAACATTTCTGGCATTTTTAAGCTCCTTGGAGGTGCATCATTTCACCTCTATATGATTCAAGATTTTTCTTCTTGAGTGTCGCTCGAGCATCAAACCAATGAAGAAGTCAATTGAGAGATAAAATAACACCTAGCATATCGAAATGATTTCCAATACCCTTTCATATTTTTGCTCACTTTTTTTTCGTCTCAATTTTGTGATCGCACCTAAAAAAATTGTGGTACAATGTTAATAATAAAATAAATCTACATATATTTAACAGTAAACCAAAGTCAAGTCCGTTCAACCATATAGGTAATTTTACTTGGATTTCTTGATTGGTCTTTACTACAGAATAACTAGATTTCTCTAGTTCTAAATAACTAGATTTCTTTATTAGATAGAACTGGCTTATCTAACTCTTCACTACAGTTCTAGAAGTTTAATTGGGGGTTCATTAATATTGAGCATAATTTGATTGTTGACCTTGAATTTAAATATGATCTGTTTACTTTTTAAAATGACACTATCGCAACATATGTTTGTTAAATCACAAGGAGAGGCATCTTCATTGATTTAGGAATCCTTTAATATGAAATATTAGCCAACATAAACTGGCCTGAAAAAGGAACTTTCTAAAATATGTCAAAAATCATGGTGACAAATACACGGAACCCTTACCAAAAACAAAATAATATATATAAGTGTGAATATAAACTTAAATACGTGTATAAATAAAAGATGAATATAAATAATAAAGTTAATGTAATTAGAAAAATAATAATAATAACATAAATATGCATGCAGAAACATAGATTTTTCTTTGATTATTCCGTGAATCTATCATAAAAATGGTATAAAAATTCTTCAGTGAATCTATCATAAAGTGATTGTTCAGTAAAGTTGATTTTTTAACTCTCTAATTAAAAATTTAGCCCAAATTTTAAATTTAATTTTGTCATATACCTACGTATGAACGCAAAATCAACATAAATTTAACCGAGACCGTTCCAAAGTTTAGGTATTCGCCAAATTCCCTTACCCAATAGGGCCCCTGAGAGAGATCCCTCAGCAACTCCCCCATAAGAAAAGTCTTACAACTTCTAATACAGATAAAACTCAGAACTCTCTCATCAAAACTCAAGTTCCATGAAGAGAAAGAGAGGAATATCGAGATAGATAGAGATAGAGAGAGAGAGAGCTCTTCAGAGAATGCTACCCCTGGTCTTCTTCCTCCTGATCCTCACAATAATGGCCGCGAGAATGAGTTCTCAGCCATGCGAAACCCTTGTCTCCCCTGATGATAGCTTCAAGCTGGAACTAAACCAATATCTAATTTAACTGAGATCATACCAAAGATTAGGTATATGCTTAAGTTTTCCAAAAAAGACCTTACCGAGACCAAAACCGTCATTCCCTACCAAATAGGCCCCCCTAAGAGGGATCCCTCGGCAATCCCCCCAGAAGAAAAGTCATAAAACTTCTCATAGAGATAAATCTAAGAACACTCATCAAAACTCAAGTTCCATGAAGAGAGAGGAACATAAAAATATAGAGAAGAGATAGACAGATATAGATAGATAGACAGAGAGAGAGAGAGTTAGGCCCCTAACTAGGCAACATCCCTGCCCAGAGGCCTGCGTGCTTATTGGGAGTGTGTGTTCGCGTGTGGACTCATGATCCGTAACGACTGAGTTCTATTTAGTGTGCTACAATGCAATAAGGGTGGTGACACCCAACCTGATCTTTTAGGTCATCACCCCCATAGTGGTGATACACTTCGGATGGTGCACGTGCCTGTTCGAACTTAGCAAGGCAGATCATGCGAGGCCGTGCATGCTGGGCGTGCGGCTGATGAGCGCCAAGCGTTGTGCACAGGCGCGAGATGTGTAGGCCATGCGGTAGTGTTGTGGTGCAGAGTGTGGAGTTATGCAGGGAGTCGCGCAGCGGCCGTGCGCGCATCGTGGGCATCGCGCGTGCGGGATGGAGGGCGGGAGACATCTCGCCAGGAGACTAAGGCTATTGGCGCACAGTGAGCGCCGAGACGGCTTGGGGCGCATGGTGCCCCCACCAATAGTGCTGTACGCGTGGCACCCAGCTTGGGTAGCCGAGCACCACGACGTCCGAGCGGACCGAACAAAAGGTGTCAGCGCGGGTGTTGTGGCGTGTGTGATCGCCAGCCCGAGGGCCCGCGTGTAGCAGCGGTGCTTGTGGGCGTGCGCACTGGGCTGCGGGTCTCACGGCATAGTGGTGCCCTACCAAGGCGCATGGTTCCTCGTCTCATTACTTCAGTATCAACCCTGGTCTTCCCCCATGCAATGCTTGTGACGACTATGTAAACTCTTTATGATATCAATGCAATGACCCTATTCCTTGACGGGGCTGCATTCCCTTCCTTTCCTCGAACCCCTTCTATGCGATCTTAAGCTATTGCAAAAGACTTTTGCTTCAAGAGATCAAGGCTGCTCAATGTTCTTCCCCAAGCACTAAGGCTGACACGCACCAGATTCGAGCATTTGACCTAGCTCAGGATTTGACCGCGTGATAGAGAGAGAGATCTTCAGGGAATTCCTTGATCTTGATATTCCTCCTGATGGCCACCGCAACGACGGCAAGAGCAGGAGTTCTCAGCCATGGCGAGGCCCTTCTCGCCCGTGACGGAAGCTTCGAGCTGGACCTAAACCAATATCTAATTTAACTGAGACTGTACCAAAGTTTAGGTAGAGGTTTCAGTATTCCCCAAATCCCCTTACCCAATAGGCCCCTTGAGAGAGATCCCTCATCAACTCCCCAAGAAGAAAGGTCATAAAACTTCTCATAAAGATAAAACTCAGAACACTCTCATCAAAACTCAAGTTCCATGAAGAGAGAGGAACATAAAAATATAGAGATAGACAAAGATAAAGAGAGAGATAGAGAGAGATCTTCAGGGAATGCTTCCCTGGGTCTTCTTCCCTAGGTCTTCTTCTTTCCTCGGTCTTCCTCTTTCAGGGAATCCAAATTTATAGAGTCTTCTTCTTCCTTCTTCTTCCCCGGGTTATCTCTCTATCTTCCTTCAGAGATATAGAGATGAAAATTCCTCATCTGCCAAAAGTTCTATCATTTTTCATGCAGCACTCATCACAACCCAATTCCATTTCTCACCATGTGCCATTGAGCACAATGTCATTGTGCCGATGCATACACAACTGTTGCCCATAATGAAGAAGGGATGGTAAATTGTTTTTTATAATTAAAAACTCCCAAATATTCTAAAAACATAATAAATATGGTAGGATTTATTAAAATTATAATCATTATTATGGATTTATTTTGATTGAAATTAGTTTAAATCATAAAAAATATAATTTTTTTATAAAATCCAAATATCTGTATTGGCTGAAAGCCCACTTTTTCATTACCTAAAATTTGGATTCAACCCTCACTCATGTTATCCTTATGAAATTTTAAGAAATTTTGTTGCGTAACTCCAAACATTAAAATGGCATTCCAACCCTATTTTATCTATAAACGCTAAGAAGATGTAATGGGTACCTTTTAGAAGAAAATTTTCATTAATTGATACATATGAATTCATGAATGGCGCTATACCAACTTGCCCATCAGGTTGATTCACCTCATAGTAGAATAAATTGTCCTTAGACTTGACACACTAAAAATATGTGGTGTAGATGGACGTATATACTTTGACTATGACCTAAATGTTCCTATTCATGGAATTCCATACTGTCTTAGCTCAAATGGAGCAAGAAGTTCACAAAGATGACTAAGTGATCAAGCTTCAATCAATAACCTTTAGTGTAAGAGGAGATACCTCAAGGAAGATAATGTGATAAAGTTGATAACATGTCATTCAAAATTTTAATGTGCTTGAATGTGAATGGAAAAAATTAAAAAATGTGTGGATATGGCAAGCATTAACATTATGCCATTGACATGTGGCACGACATGAGCCATAGATCAAGTAAAACAGAGCCAAATGGGATTTGATGGTTAGAACAAGTTTTAGGAGTCTAAGGAATATTCACATTAAGTGAAAGACCAAGATTCTTCCAACTTCACGACTTGATGTGTGACGATCTAGAATGCCGATAGAGCTGAAAATTATGGGCGGCTTTTTATTTGTCTCTCCTATCCATTCGCACATATGGAAACATAAAATGGCTTGTTTCCATTTATATTTGTTTGGTAAGGATCCCAACATAATGACCGTAGTCTCTTGTAAGGACACTAGCCGGAGTCCATAGTGGTCCCATGAGAGGTTCATGCTCCCTATTAGCAATTGAGCCATCATCAAATATAGGTTTAGATGTAGAAAGCTAAGGTGGAAAGACAAAAGGGGTATCCTTGAGACAAGAGTCCTACCATGCACTAATCATGCCTGGGCCGATTTACCTAGGAATCACCATGGACATCTCTAGCCACTGGCATTGCCAAGTCTTCCATCATTTGGGGCTTTTGAAATCAACCAGAACAAAACCTGTGGAACTAAATCTAAGGCTTGCAGAGTTTGGACGCTACCATTTTAAATCTTCTCCTCCCACTTTTATTCCCCCTTGAATGTATGCTCGCAACTTATCGTTGGAGGTCGAGTGCATTAGATTTAATTGACACATTCTTGTTCTACAAGAGTGTAGGAGAGAGAGTTCAAATGTGATCAATATTCTTAGGGAAAGAACACCACTTGGCCCTCGGGGGAAGTGACAACAAGATTTGTGTGATCCCCTGAATATTTGATTTAAATTTTCTCACTTTTTCTCTAGGTAAACATTCCAGTTAGCCTTCAAGCTTTCCAACGCATCAAACAACATTGAAAAAATTCCTCCTATAGCAAAAGTTACATAATGTTTCGTCCACTACTTATTTCTGCCCGATTCTACTGCTGTTGGCAAATTTTGACACATAAAGGGTGACCTAAGGTTCTATTATTCCTTAAATTTTATTTCTTGCCCAAAACCCCCAATTTTTTTAAAAAATAAGAATAAATTAGAACTTATTGGAAACATAAATATTTATTGTTTATTGAAAATAATTTTGACTATTTTCCCTTCATTTCATTGATTTTCTCTATAGAAAAATAGTTTAAAATCTATAAAAATATAAAATCATGTAAAAATTTATTTAACATATATTTCAATTTACTCTCTCATTTTCTGCTCCTTTTGGATTCGACCCTAACCCAAAATATAAGTAAGAAAACTTTTATAAATATTTTTGCATAAATGAGAGCCCTAACACAACTAATTTAACCCAAACTATGGTTTATCAATAAGTTTGGTTGATAAGCAATATTGGGCTGTCGTTACAGTTATTAACGAGATTGGTACATGGTCTTAGAGGGTCACATTCATAAGACTAAAGGTCTTTGATTGATATAGTTTATTTTTAAAGACTTTTTTGAGAAGTTCTTAAATCAGTAAAAATATGAGATATCCATTTTAGTTTCCCACACTATCCAGATCTTTCAACCCCTCTTCTTCTTTCTCCCACTCTCAACTAATTCCACCCAAAGGTCTTTTTGGTGAGAAGATCAACTAGATGTTCAACAAGAGTTGGCAAAGAAGAAGAGGATATTTAACGATCCCTTGATTGTGTGGATGCTTCTAGAGGTCAGGAACATGAACAACTTGAAGGCACTCTCCCAATAAGAAAGCTAAGGGTGGAATAAGTTTTTCAAAAAGTATTCCAATTAATTCTATTTGATAGATTGATTGAGACTTTATTTACACTTTCTGCTGCATGAAAATATTTTTCATGCATTCAGTCCATGCCCACAGAATCCACCAGACCTGGAATTAAGAGGATGCATTATAAGAGACATATTTATGAAAGTATAATCAAAGGATATAGGATTATACTAATGTTTTCAATGAAATCAGAGAAATGTACATGACATGCTAATTTTGTGTTAACTTCACTACTTTTAACTTTTTAGCTCATTCTTGATAAATATTTTTATAGAAAACCTTGAAAATCTAGACTAGCATGATAATTGA